>NC_132894.1:7747432-8047432 GCF_030463535.1 Salminus brasiliensis | reverse complement strand
CCTTAGCTCTGTTTTTCTCTGGCTTTGCATGTACAAACACACACATACACACACACACACACACACACACATACACACACACATACCACAGATGCATACATGAGGAAGTGTTCTTCACTGTAGGCACAGATGTCAGGCTGTCCGTGCCTAAACATATTTCTCCCTCTTGCTTCCTGCATGCTGAGCACACTACAATAAATCAATCCCAAACAGAGAGAGCAAGAGAGAGAGAGAGAGAGAGAGAGAGAGAGAGAGAGAGAGAGAGAGAGACAGTGTGTGGAGAGAAATGTGATATGACAAGAGCAGGAGAACAGTACAGCCTCCCTGCTGCCTGTCGAGGCTGAACACACACCAGACAGCAAGTCCAGCTCACGTCAAAGCCTCTTTCCCTGCTGAAAATCAACACGAAACAGAGGACCGTCAGAGGAATCAGAGGAGCATGTTGCATGGAGCATGTCACCACCAGCGGAAAAGTCTGCATTTCTACCAGTACAGGAATAAATATTGACTCAAAGCGAAATATAATTCATGAATGTAAGCTGAAGTCTCTATCGGACAGACCAACATACTAAACAATAAAGTCTAGCCTTCAAGTCCTTTTCCCAGTGGTTTTCCTCTTCCAATCACACTGGTGGTTTTAAGGGCTGACGTTTTGCTGAACACAACTGAACAAATTGATCAAGTATAAAAAGCCTGAATCTGAAAGCAGTGATGAAACAAGTGCACTGCAGTAGTTACCATTTTCAATTAAGGGGTAAATTGCTGCTATGCAGTTTCACACCTTTTTACACCATTTAAAAACACCAGCTGTACTGCAATCATTTCGTAGAGAACTCACCAACAGGCCCAAAACTACAGTAACACTGGAAAGTATGTGAACCCTTTATAAAGTCCTGTATATCTTAACCTGTATGTGCTTAAACTAGATAAAGAGAACCACAACAATATAAATTGACATGTATTCATTTATTGAGGAAAATGATCCATTACTGTATATTAATTAATAACAGCACACCATTGTGGCACCAAGGGAGTAAAGCCACCCCATCCCACAATATTCATTAATCAAATTCCAATTACAATTATAATTGCAATATTTTAAAAATAATATTTATTGTCAGTTGTCATGTTAGCTATACACAATGGGCAGCTGGGACCTCCGGTTTAAGAAACAGGGCCATAATGTTCCCCTTATTTGTATGTGTAAAGGCTTCTGACTCACACTAACAAGTGCTAGGTAATTTTGTGTAGTGAGCTGACAAAGTAAAGGGGTGCAAAATGCTGTCAAATAAAATAAACGAGGGGCAAGAAAGAGAGAGAGAGAGAGAGAGAGAGAGAGAGAGAGAGAAAGAACAAAAAGAATGGGGGTCATCTGGCTCCAAAGGGTTGACGAAAGGTCAGTCAAGGCAAGTGAAAGTGTGAACAGCTCATTTGGAACAACAGGTGTGCCACCTCTGTCTCTCTCTCTCTCTCTCTCTCTCTCTCTCTGTCTTGTCTAATGAGCTATAGGAACCAGGCAGCAGGCTACAGTGACAGATGATCCTGTAGTTTAATCAGTTTACCGGCTAGCAACACTCAGACTTCCTCTGCCACTTTTGATTGCCTCCGCTCACAGACACCTACCAGAAACTCCCTCAAATTTTCCCCTGGTGTGACTACACACGCAATCACCCACACCCTGCCTTTCATACAGCGCCGTAAAAACCACTGAAATAAACATCACTCAAAGGCAACAATGAAGTATAAAGGTATACTGTAACGTACACTGTACATAACGTATCAGTAATAACTGTGTAGATACTCATTATTAATAATGTAATAACAGTGTAACTACTGGTGATAATTTAAGGTTAAATATGCAGATGATTGGGTCAGTGTGAAAATTCTTAAAGTTTAAAGAACCATCACAATATAAAGGATGGTCCTACTTGCTGTTAATGTGTATAACAACCATGTAGCTATACAATAATAACCAATGAAATAACAGCACAACACTTGGTGCTGTAGTTTGTACAGCTTGTGTAAATCAGTGTAAATATGTGCATCTCAATAGCCTTTACATCCTCTGTCTTCTGTGGTTATACATGTGCAATAACGTGATAAATTCTATGCACATGAACTGCTGCTTTTCCTGTTACAGCTGTTTTGTAGTAAAAACTTAAGTTGATACGCGTGTGTTTTTAAACACTCTGTACTACTGTAATGCATCTGTAACTGTAACGTCACCACCAGTAGTTACGTTTGTTATTACATGATTGTTAAAGTGTAACTACATGGTTATTACTATATGCTGATACCTATCATAACATGGAACCAATATTTATATTATTTTCCAGTTTTTTTAATGTTAAACAAACTTCATGTGTAATCTCATATAATCTGCACCTGTTCTCATAATTCATCACTAGTAATTACATTGATATTACATGACTGTTAATGTGTAACTACATGGTTAATGTAAAGTGGGGCCAAAATTCACACTAAAAGTTAACATTTACTCATCATCTGCAACTGTACCTGTAAATTCATCTATAGTTACATTGTTAATACATGACCAACTACTTTACTTTACTACCTAAAGCCTATATAACCCTACTAAGGGATTATCCTAGGCCTGTAGGAACCTTTATTTTTCAGTGAAGAAGAGCGTCGTTACTGACTTCATATCTGTTTCTTCTTCGCTGACTTTTGCCCAGAAATGCGAGAATGAACCTCCTCAATACGGGATATTTATTATGTAAACCCGGCAGGGTGCTCAGATACCGTTAATAAGCTCCATATATCTTTATTTTTCTTACATTAACAAAAGCACTTAGGATAAAACTCTAAAACTCTCACCACAACCTGCAGTTTTCCATTAATATCAGCAAACACATGTTCCAGAATTCATGCAGAAGTGTGGAGAGCATGCCACATATAAAGCACATCTACATCTCCAACATTTCAACAGTTCACAGCTTCAAACACAGGGTCACCACGATAAAAACAGTATCCATTCACATGAAGTACAAACACCAGAGAAGATCAGAGTCCAGCGTTTACAAACTGGGACAAACATCATGTGAATAAAACCCTTTCTACATCAAGTATGTTGGATTGGCACTTTGAAAGACCTGTTAATAAACAGGAAGACTTGAGCGTCAGAGCGGCTCCGTAACAGAAAACCCTTTCTGAGTAATGCATTAAAGAAAACGTCATCACATCAGAACACTTTTCTTTAAATGCCTTAATAGCTCTGGAACACACAGCTTTTGAAAAGAAAAAAAGGAAGAAATAAAAGGAAAAAGCCCGGGCAGCTAAAAACCTTTTACCTCTTGTTTGATTAAGCAGCATTTCAGGACTTAATAACAAGGGATCATTTGCACTCTCTGCTGGCCTGATCATAAGCAAGGTCATCCGGCCTTTTCCTGCGGGGAGATTTTAATGAGGTCTACAACTCTTACCACTGATATCTCTACATTTACTACATCAAACGGAGAGCTAGAACCATGGGACTTTTTTTCCTACTATTATCATAATACTTCAACATTAAGAAAGCATCAAGGAAAAGCGTGAGATTCAGACTGAAGTACTGCATTTGAAACTTGCATTAGCAAAGAAATGATGGTGCTCTAATATTGCTTTGATGATTTACTTTAATCTACTTTAGAATTGGAATCATACTTATGGGCTCTGTCATGCAAAAACCTTGTATCTCAATTTTCACTTTTTCTAATATAATCTGAATCTGCCAGATTTTTTTTTTTACAATGTGTAAAACATGTATGTAGAAAGAACCAATACACCCATGAGTGTAAAGAACCTTAACATTCACTAGTTTAAATCTCACTCAGAGTTCTACTAGATTCTGGGGCAATGTTGTGAGGATATGATGACATTTAGACACAAGAGTGTTAGGGAGGTCAGGATGTTGGATGATCACCACCACGCCTCAACCCAAAA
Source organism: Salminus brasiliensis (assembly GCF_030463535.1). Taxonomy (NCBI): domain Eukaryota; kingdom Metazoa; phylum Chordata; class Actinopteri; order Characiformes; family Bryconidae; genus Salminus; species Salminus brasiliensis. The sequence continues at coordinate 8,043,490 of NC_132894.1, read as the reverse complement.
GTATTGGATGGAGCACCACCATCATTCCAGAGAACACAGCTCCACTGCCCCATAGCTCAATGCTGGATGGCTTTTTATGTCTCTAGTCCAGGCCTGGCATTAGCATGGGATGGTGCCAGTCGGTTCATGAGTCCCATTCTATAAGCTGTTTGTGTGCATTTGCATATCTGTGCAAGTTAAAGTAGCAATATGCATTCATTAGAAGAGGTGTCCAAAAACGTTTGGGCATATGTGTATATCTCTTAAACAAAAATTATTCTTTATCAAACCTAAAATGGTTCTTTTATGGTATTGTTAAAAGAAATCCTTCGTAGCGTTTAGAATACAATCTTTTTACATTGACTTTCATTGAAAATTAAGAAGGTTGCCATGCTGGAGATACAAGGTTTTTGCAGGACAGCAATGTTATATCAAAACAGGGAACTTATGACACAACTGGTCTTCATATTTAGGCCTATATTTCCTGAGAATTTGGTTGTTTGAGACCAAAATGTAAATCATTTTTTTTATAGTTTTAAATACTATAACCATCAGATTGAGTTCCCCAGTATTTCCTATTAATTACTGCCCAAGACACATTAACCTGTCGGTACTTGTAGGATAAGGAGTCCATAAAAGATCAAGATCAAGAGTCTGTGATGTAACACCGTCAGTGTACCGACGTACGACAAACACGTCCAGCGAAGATGACGTCCAGTCAGAATAGGTTAACAAAGTCATGCTCATCAGCTTAATGCAGTCCAGTCAGAGCTGACCATCACATGCCAACCTCCTCCGTCTTCAGTAAGGCTTCTGGGTCTCACGATAAAAAACTATTCACAAGGGTGAGTGCAGACACACACACACACACACACACACACACACATCATCACATTTCCATATTTACGCCAATGTCTGGTAAGACACAGTGATGCAACATCCTCCAAATTAGTCAGCAGATGCATCCAGGATCAAAGCTAACATTTGCACACTGGGTCATTGTGCGAGTTCAAAGGATCAGGGCTGGACAAAAAAAGGTTGTACAATCAAAAAGCAAATGTTCTGTCTGCACCAGTTTACACAACAAGCATAGAACATATGTCAAACATAGAAAATATATATATTAAATATATATAACAAACATATATCCAATAGAATACTATCTTTATATGCATAACCACATAACCATATTCCAATATACACAGTTACTTGCTATGAGTACCAAGCTCTAGAGTGTTATGAGTAAACGTGCCCAACAAAAGTACTACATAGTGCTACATGGAGACAGGCTTAGCTATTTACTTCAGAGTACATTAGTTGCCTTTTGAAGACAGTTAGTCCATGTAAGTCCTTGCTTCGAGCTTTAAAGGCCAGGCAGGAGCTTCCCCAGAGGAACCTCTCTCTCTCCCAGCAGGCTGTCCCTTTTCAGACTAGTGCCCTTGTTCACCACTTTGATCTTCAGAGCCAGGGTTTTCACCTGCGCCGAGCTGACCGAGTCAAAGAAGAAGTCCTCATTGAAGACGGGATTGCGGCTGTTCTTGATGATATTGCTCCGCTGTTTCTGCAGCTTACCCGGATTGAGGTAGAGCGAAACACAGCAGTTGATGCTCTTCATGTCGAACATCTGGTCGTACAGGTCCTCGGCCGCTACGATCCGAATCCTCAGGCGTGCTGTCCCCGCGTCGTAGTCGGCGCAGAGACGGATGGTGCCACCTTTGTGCAAGTTGACCGTGTGCTCTCTTTGCTGCCTGTCTCTTCCATGCAGATGGTCCAGGGGACCACCTCCCATAGAGGTGTGAACCCGTCTGGGCACGTTGGGGCTGGGCTCTGCTGAGCTGCACTCGTCTGTGGAGAGCGAACTGTGCCGGGCGAACGTTCTCTTGGCCTTGACCACCTTGGCCTGGGTCTCGTGAGTGAAGATCTTGAGCAGAGAGGCGGAGCGGGACAGCAAAGGGGAGCTGAATGGGGATGATTCCGCAGAGGAGCAGGTATCGCTCTCGCCCCCGCTGAAGTAACGGTACGGGCTGATGTGAGACGCGTTGAAATCCACCGGGTTCAGGTGGCTGCCTTCGGTGCTGCTCTTGCCCTGGGACTTGCGTTGGGTGTTCGGGGAGGTGACCGGACTCGTGTGGTCACAGTGGAACAGGGATTCTTTCCGGCGAGTGTGGGGACTCTCCATTAGTGTGGCAAACCCATAGGAGGTCTGAGTCTTTGGAATATAGGGTAGAGACATAGCCGTCTGGGACTGCGGATCGGCATTGGTATCACCAGCGACGACTTCATCAGCACTTTCAATCTGAATGATGTGACGGTTGGCGGCCCTCAGAAGGTTCTTGGTGTCTCCAGCCAGCTTGCTGACCAGACGGGGACTCCGAGGGCTGCTGATGATTTTGTTGCCGATGGTCTGCTCTGAGGTGGACGGCCGCAGACCTTCTTTGGGTTTGACATCCGGTGTTTCAGCCTCTGGTGGGCAGCTGACCAGTTTCGGTGGGATGAAAAAGTCAGGGATCTTGTCAGGGGTGAGGACGTTACTGTAGATGGGGGCTTTTTCCTGTTTGTCGCCTGCCTCCCCCTGGCGGGGCGCGTTGTTCTCCACTGAACTCCGGATTTTGTCCAGAACCCACATGTTTTTTCCAGGCGTGATGGAATGATGGGGAGGAGGGGCTTCTGTCTGCAACATCAGGTGGGACAGATGCTTAGCATACACACATGGCAGAGAATAACGTAAGCATTTTTTTATTTCCATGACATTGACAAGGGGTATCTAACATTGCGGCATAATCAAAGCAAATGTTATACACTGCCATATTTCTCTACAGCACAAATATAACTGTTATTTACTACCCAAAACCACCAGTGAACTTATTTGTGTCTTCAGATATAAACATAAAATATAAATATAAAAGATTTCTTTGGGGACTATATCGCCATGCAATGCCCTGTATTCCCCTGTTTCCCATTAACCTGATTGGAAAGTTCTCAAAAGCATCGTAAAACAATGTCTCAGGTATCAGACAGCGCATCCACAGCCATTTCAGGTAATAGCTTTCTGTTAGGGAGCTCTTGAAGGCATTAAAGCCGATGGATGTCTGGTTACCATCACCACTGCTTTGCATGAAATCACTTTTTTGGCTTTTTTTCTCATAGAATAAATCACCTCCATTTATCCTGTAGTAATGAATTATGCCATGAAAGTAGGTAGTTTGTTTACAACAGTCGTCATAAAGACTGTTTTCCCTCAGGAATAATATGTAGGTCTATAACAAGCCGTCTCTTTGTTCCTACAGCTGAATAAACGATGGGTTACATGTGGCATAACAGCATTACTTCCACACACCTGGCTTCACATTAGCTCAGGTTTGTATCCGAGCTGTTTTCAGTGATGATTTGCAACCAGCAGTTTCAGACCAAAAACCAAAGAATTTCAGAGGGGTTTTTAAAGGCATGTCTTAGCATATATAATAAATAAAAAATAAAAAAAGTTTTAATATTAATAATATTTCATAATAATAAGTTTAAACTTGTTGCTCTGTGCCTGTTCTCTAAAGCACAGCTGACTTTATGAACACTGTATATGGGTCCAGTTTTGGAGCAACAGGCAGTTTGGAGGGAGGCAGAGCATCGCAAACAGCCTCGTCCCCCCTTTCCCTGACGAACTTAACAGAACCCCTGCAGGGGCTGATTTAGCCTTTTCCAACACACATTTACAGTCCAGCTCGAGAAGAGGCAGAGCAGATAGAGAGGTACAGCCAGGATATTGACTAAATTAAGTAGTAGTAGTATTAACTTTAACATCACAGTCTCAGTGTAAACTCACGCTAAACTGTAGTCATTTCTAAATAATGTTTATTAGAAATTAGGTACCCTAATATATGTATTTACACGTAATTATTAATGCCAAAAAGACAATAGGATGTCAATTCTAGTGACATTTCGTGATATTTGACTTGATAAAGAGGGTTAATTTAAGACAGAACAGTCTAGTTAACACATGGAAAGTAAACTACAGCCACTGGCATCCAGAAACAGCAGTAATGCCCTGTATTCCCACCTGTTCCTCCTGCTGCGTTAGAGTGGGTTACTTACAGTGATGTCTGAACCGGTTCTTCTGCTTTGACTCCTCAAGTAGATTAGCTTTTCTTAACGGATCATTTCGTCTTGTGACTGTGTGTGTGTGTGTGTATGTGTGTGTGTGTGCGTGTGTGTGTGTATGTGTATGTGTGTGTGTGTGTGTGAAACTCCGTCTCTCAGCCTCCACAGAGGAGCTCACGGTAAACCAGCCTACTGTCCTTTAATAGTCTCCCACCTGCTGCACTGACCAATCAATGTAGCTGCTGCACTCACCAATCAGAGTAGCTGCTGCACTCACCAATCAGAGTAGCTGCTGCACTCACCAATCAGAGTAGCTGCTGCACTCACCAATCACAGCCCGTCTGCATCGTTCGAGCCGGATGGATTGGAACAGTAGCTTGTCGCTAAATACTGAGATACATGGAGACAAGGAGATACACACGGACAAAAGTATTGGGACACCTGCTTGGTCATTGTAACTGTCTCTAGGGAAAGATAGTTACAGTATGGAAGCTTTCTGCTAGATTCTGTAGCATTGCATTTAATGACAAGAGCATTAGTGAGGTCAAGATGTTGATGGATGATCAACACCCCACCTCATCCCCAACTCCTCAACTCATCCCAGAAGTATTGGATGAAGCCCCATCGTTCCACAGCTCAATGCTGGGGGGCTTTATACGTCTCTGGCTCTATACGCCTGGAACTGGGCATGGTATCAATTGGCTCATGGTTTTCTGCTCCAGAGTCCTGTTCTGTTAGCAAGACTTATCTACAAGCTGTGTGTGTGCCTTGCTGAAGACCAGCTTTTGGATGGATGGTTAACTAATTTGATCAAGCCGGTTGTCTATCTATCTATCTGTTTATCTATCTGTCTGTCTGTCTGTCTGTCTATCTATCTATTTATCTATCTATCTGTCTGTCTGTCTGTCTGTCTATCTATCTATCTATCTATCTATCTATCTATTTATCTATCTGTCTGTCTGTCTATCTATCTATTTATCTATCTATCTGTCTGTCTATCTATCTATCTATTTATCTATCTATCTATCTATCTATCTGTCTGTCTGTCTGTCTATCTATCTATCTATTTATCTATCTATCTGTCTGTCTGTCTATCTATCTATCTATTTATCTATCTATCTGTCTGTCTATCTATCTATCTATCTATCTATCTGTCTGTCTGTTTGTCTATCTATCCATCCATCCATCCATCCAAAGCAAACAATAATCTCAAAAAAGAGAAAGAAATGTACAATTGTACTGATTGGATTGTGTAACAGGAGGAGTCCTAGCTAGTGGGTGTTAATTAACTAAATGACTTAATTTGGGGGACAGCTGGGTGGTCTCAATGCATATTGGTCATGTGAACTGTCTCATGATATGTAGGTGGCTATATAGCATATCCACCATGTTGTGTTGGGTGTTTGTGTACTGAGGACGGCTGTGTGTACCCGAAACATTTACACTGATTTACTATCTGTTTGCTTGGTGTGAGGGGTCTCCTCCAGTCTGTCCATGTATTTGTTGACAGAACTGTTCTTTTCACATGGGCTATTTTTACACTGAAATACAGAGGGGGGGTGGGGGGCAGTGCTGAAAAACACAGTACAGTGAATTAAAATGTACTTGGGGTTGAACTTTCAATCGCTTGTCAATCTGCTCTTCTCTGGCCATTGGTTGCCCTGGATACCAGGCCATATCTATGGTAACAAATGTACTTTTACAGGTGGGGGAAAAGAAAAAAGGCTCAGAAGAGTTAAGATCAAATAAAGGAGATCTCAGCAGTGTCAAGTGCACACTCCGAAAACCTGTCAAATGACTTTCCATCCACCAAATCCTTACAGACTGCGCTAAAACATTAGAAATAACACGACTTCAGACCAACCGTGAAGTAAATAAAAACACAGAGAGGATTCTGCAGACTTTTTAACTTTCCTCACTAATGTAAAGGTTCCTCTCTCTCTCTCTCTCTCTCTCTCTCTCTCTCTCTCTCTCTCTCTCTCATTCTCATTGAATGGAATCGCTTAAGGAACCATTTCAGGAACCTTTATTTTAAGAGTTCTTTTATTTTTTTAAGATTCACAATCACAGTAAGTCTCTGGTCAAAGTGGCTCAGGTTTCTATGCCTGAACTGATCACTGTTAACTTGCTGCCTAATATATCTACCCCTTGACAGATGCTACTGTAGATGAAGATAATTCATGTTCGCCCATCTATTATTAACACTATTATTATGAAGCCTTGGTGGACATGTGGACAATGGTGGACATGTACCTCACTAATTACTAAGTACTTATTTCTGAGGTTTATTAAACTTCACACAGGATTAAAATAACTATAATATATAAAAGTAACTGTGATATTTACTATGAAACAGTGAACAAAAAGAAACTGAATATAGATCAGCACTCCTACTCCGAGCAGCGTCATGAATACAGGCCCTAAAGCTGATTTTATTGAACTCAGAGCTCACAGTTTCCCTCTATAGTCATTGTACGTAGGAACATGTAATTATGGATAATCTATGGCCGCGCCTTAAGGTCTGAATTAGCAGAGATGGTGATTTAAGTGTATTCAGAGTCAGCCATGGAGAATCTACAGATCAACAGGAGTCAAAGCCTGTGGAGAAGTCAAAAGTCCATAGAAACAAATTACTGGCCTGATTCTCAAAACAGCCTGTATGGCATCTGGTCCTTGAGGCTTTTTGTTCGATCAGTGAGTCACACTAAATGATTTAATAGTGGCTACTTTGAGTGTAGAATACCCAGAGAGCTACAGTGAGAAGCCTATTACACACACATTGTCACGACGGAGGAGAATTAACCACCTATTCTGAGGAGGAATGGCTCATCAGAAGGATGTTCTCATAGCAAAATGTCAAGAGACCTTTCACAGTCATGCACAGCACATCTATTTCAAGCAAGAATAACAGGAGAATAAGCCTGACCTGACGAAATTATGCCGAGACACAGCGTGTCCATCAGCTAAATGCACGAAACTGACAAAAAACTGTACGGACTCAGGGGGGTTCCAGTGAATGCACATGTATGCTGCATTAAAGCATGCCTAAATTGACTAGATTTAGGAGCCTGAATAAAAAGTCAAACCTTCATTTCACAGTTGAGTTTAGTGTTGCACTTTATTTCCCCCCATTGGTTTCCTAGGAAACTGGCTCACATTTACCTTGTCATGTAGCTTGAAGTCACCCCCCCCCAATTGAACTGCTCAGCCCCCCAGGTCCACGTGTTTCCTTTTTATCTGAAGGGCCAGAACCAGGAGGTTTGTCCACAAGACTACGTCAGAAGGCTTCTTAAGACTCTGAGATGAAGCATGGAGAGAGCTTGTTTTTTCACAGAAACAGAATTTAGAAAGTTCTTGTTTTCTCAGAATAAGAATGTAGAAAATTATTGCACTAAAATCATGAAAGTCCTTGTAGAAGTTCTTGTTTACTCAACAACAGTCCTTCATACTTCAGTTCTTCATTCTAACCGATGACGTTATTAGTGCAGTGTGAGGTAAATATACTGGATCCAGTGAGTTGGTCATTAGTTGTAATGTTGGGATAGCATAGTGGGCAACACCACTGCCTTACATACAAGGTGAAGTTTCTACCCCCTACCGATGAAGGAACACTGCAGTACCGAAAAGCAAGCACAACTTAACCTGAATAAAATATACCAGTTGACCCCTGACATTTCCAGGGTAATCAATAAATCCCTGGAATGCAATAGTCCAGATAAAACTATTTAGGCTGAATTAGATCCCAGTCGTTCTGGACATATGACGAGATTTGGCCTCGATCATTTGAACAGGTAAACCTTCTATAGCAAAGTAGAGGGTTTCTATAGTCTCATCTTCTATAGAACCCTTGTTGCTCAGCTTACCAACCCTGACCCTGTTTATGAAACTGAGGCTGTGTCACCCCCTGGTGTTTGATCGAGGAACTACAATGAATATTGTAATTATTATTCTTAACACACACACATATATATATATATATATATATATATATATATATATATATATATATATAATGTGTGTGTTAAGAATAATAATATATATATATATATATATACATACATACACACACACACACACACTTGAACATTTAAGGCATGGACTCGTCTGACTGTGACTACGTTAGCAGCAGATCCTTTAAATCCTGGAAATTGTGAGGTGGGGACATCAATGGATCATATCAGTGAACCTTAGGTGCCCATGACCCCTGTTGCCAGTTGATCAGTCGTCCTGTCTTGGACCACTGCATACTTAAAAAATAAAAAACACCTGTCTGATGTTTGAGATGTTCTGACCCAGTTGTCTAGCCACCAGTTAGAAACCTTGTCTGAGTGTCTCAGATCCTTCTTCTTGCCCATTTGCATGCTTTCAACACATCACCTTCAAGAACGGACTGTTCACTTGCTGCCTGATGTATCCCACCCCTTGACAGAGGTCACTGTAGATGATGTTTTTCACTTTTGTTTTGTCAATCGTTACCAACCCTAAATACTAATGTTATGCTGCAAATCTTCAGTTCCACCACATCTCAAAGGTGGTCTATTGGATTTAGATCTGGTGGCTGGCAGTTTTTCATGTTCACGGAACTGGATTGTAGTGATAGTTGGGCAAAAACAGTCACCAAAGCTTGTTACTTCTTACCTGTCTTTGGTGTCCAAGGTATCAATTATGAGACAGTGATCAGTAACCAGTGTAAGTGTTAAGCATCAAATAGGGTCATCACTGTCCAGTTCACAACTAACTGTGGTCAGAGTAAACTTATCAGCACACAGTTTGGCATGTTTCAGAGGGGACAGATGCCTGAAAGCTTGAGAAAAAGGTTTGTAGAGGCCCCTCAATCTGGAAAAGGTTACAAAAAAGGCCCAAATTAACGTCACTAGACATCAATGTATTTATAGCTAACATGCAGTTGGATCACGCACCAAGACAATGATTCAAAGCACACAAGCATGTCAATCAATGCTTAAAATAAATAAATAAATAAATACAAACAAACATATGCCAGTTAACACAAAAGCCCAATTAGCTATGGTTGAGTCATATTACGAAAACATCTGCCCAACATTAATGACTGTTTGCCTATAGTAAAACTTTCTCCTGTGCTTATATGCTTTACAAACACTCAATTTATGACGCCTATCCAACAGCTTTAGAGCCCTGTAAATGACTGCAGTTCTCACAACAGAAAAGCAGTAAAGACTCACATTGCCACAAGTAAATACACTAAATACTACCCTCTAGTGGGAAAGTAGCACACCAGGCTAGAGTGACCTGGCACAAGGTCAGTTGAAAATAGTTTAATTACTTGTGCTGGGAAAAGCATAAATATGCAAGTGTGCACCTGCTAAATTTGACAAGAAACCGAAAAAGCTCATTCTGGTAAAAAAAATAAAATAAAATTGTAATTAGTGAAAAAGCACTAATGCCAAACATGCAGCTCAAGCAACAGGACACAAGTCATGCATTACCACCACATGATAAATTACAATTTTGGTACTTCTCCTCCTCCCCCCCCCCCAACTAAAAAAAAAAAAAAAAAGGAAACCTTAATTCAACTGTGATAAAGACTTTTATTCAGGTCTTAAATAGATAGAAAAAAATGAAAGGAAATACAAAAGGAGCGAATGAGAACAATAATGCACATTACACATATGAATGAAGTCACCCTCCAATCTCAAGAACAAACTCCTCATAAGAGGGCAGTGTTTTTTTATTTTTGCACAATATTCTGGTCTAGCCACGGTGTCAAGGTCTTGAGGAAGCTCATCATGTTAGCCCTCATCTTGCCAGGCCGCTAGTGACCGTGGGATCAGCTGTAGCTGAAGAGGGGAAGTAATACTGGGGGGGGGGGGGGGCTTGTAAACCGCACAGAGGCCTGATGTATAATCTTTTCAGATTTGTCAGTTTCCCTGAGGAGGGTTTTTGCTTCGACATGCCTGTCTCCTGCTGAATCAATGGGAAAATGACGTTTTAAGGACATTAAACAACAGAATATCTCCAATACCTTCACAATGATCTTTAAAGCTTTACATAAGCACATCAGTCAAGCACAACCTTATAACAGGAGTTCAAAATATGCATTTCCCTGTAAATAAAAGGTACAACGGTGGTAAAATGACAGCAGTGGGACTATTTGAACACAGTAAAACCCAACCCTGAGTGTCCCCAAATGACTGAAGTAAAGCATATTAAAGTGGAGTCAAATTAATCTAAACCAATTATTCAAGTACAGACAAGAAAATGGCAGTCTTCAAAATGTACTGCAAGACGCTCTATAATCTCTGTATAATCTGTAATAATTAAGCAAATATAAAGCTCACTTGTGGGATTTAGAGCACATTGTCGCTGTTGCACAAAAACCTTGACTCTTGTAACCTCGAACCTCCTATATTTTTGCCATTTCTCACTTTTCAGGAAGTTGTCCTTTATATTGTATCCACATTTCATGATGAGTGGACCAATAGAAAAGCTACAAAATGACTTTTTAAAATAAATCTTGCCCTGTATGGTTTTTGCATAACAACAATAACACACACACACACAGCCACACACACACAGCCACACACACACAGCCACACACACACAGCCACACACACACAGCCACACACACACAGCCACACACACACAGCCACACACACACAGCCACACACACACACAGCTGGTAGAAATAAATTTATGTAATTAAAAAGAGAAATAATAGCCCTGAGTCTGTGGTACTGTATATTATATGTATGTAGCAGCATCACAGAGACTTGATGAGTCCTCAGTCTTGCATGCATGCACACACGCACAAACTGAAGGCCAAGTTTTCAGCAGAATGCTATACCTTGGAGAAAAGGGAGGGAGGAAGGAAAAAAAAAAAAACAAAAAAAAAAAAAAAAAAAAAACTTGACTACAAACTGGGAAAGGAGGACTGGGTTGGGTTCCACCAGATATACAAAGATGAATGGCTCAGCTGGATCAGTGACTTTTGTGCTCCTCATCACAGAATCATAAGTCAACAAAAACAGAAACTACTCCTCTATGGTGACTGCTGATTCATGGTTCATATGCAAAAAAGCCCTCAAAACCAAAAGAAGAGATAATTAAAGTAAAACTACAAGTAATATATATATCCAAACAAACCAACTTGGAGCCTTCTCTTTTTCTCTTTTCTCAAGTGGCTTTAAAAGCAAATGAGAGGGAATGAAGAGTTCAGTTTTGACAGATAATGTCATGAGTCCTCGGTGCCAGAGTCGTCGTCATCATAACAACAGTCCTCCTCCTCATCGTTCTCCTCATCCAGTTCCTCGTCATCATAGTATTCATCGTAGAAGAGCGTGGAGCCCTCGTCTGGTGGTGCGGTGCGAGTGCGGACGCAGTACTCTGCCAGAGTGGTGGGAACTTTAACTCCATCACGTTCAGCATCTGCTTTAGTGGCTAAAACCTGCTTCCTGAGAGACAGAGTGCAAAACAAAGTATAAGGACCAGAGTGTGTGTGTGTGTGTGTGTGTGTGTGTGTGTGTGTGTGTGTGTGTGTGTGTGTGAATATACTTTACTTGACACAAAACAGCAAGGACCATTCTACATTTTAAAAAAGCAGCTTAAGGCAGAAGCAAGAACAAAATAAATGGACAGTGGACTGCCTGTACAGCTGCAACTTAACTGTCATCAAAATACATCAGCTGAAAATAAGGTTTTCATTATAAAAAAAAAAAAAAGAATGGGTGCTGAACTCTCAAAAAGAATCAGCCTGTGTAGAACAAGGTAAACTCATTTATTTACAAGGTTCAGGCAGCAAACAGGTGCAAGTGCTTTGAACTAACCTGATAATGTCGGCATACTCCCGGTCTCGGCCTTTGCTGTCCCTCCACTTTCGGTACATAACGGAAGCGTCCACGTTGGCTGGGGAGAAGGTGTTGGGCTCGTTGAGCAGAGAAATCACACTCAGCAAGATGGTCCTGCCAAAGACAGTCAGCATTTTTCTTACATCAGCTTTTAATAGCGGAGCATGAATATTACAGTGATTTGTTTATGACTAAAAAACATGAAACATGTCTGTTAAAATAGGTCAGCAGCAGAGCCTGAGATTGCTAGAGTGATATTAAAAGTGTAGAATTATTAATACAAACTATGGATGTCCATTTAAACATATTTACATACATTTACATAATGATGTTTTTTTTTTTAAATAATTAAAAAAAAGGGAAAAACCCTGCAATTCAAGTCAATTGAATTCAAAATTTGGGGAAGGGGAAGACTTTTAAATCTGAATCCAATTGAAAACAGTAGGCCCATCATTACAGGTTAACAGTGCCTGACTTCACTACTACACATATTTAACACTGTATAATGTGTTTTATTTTGCAAAACAGAGCTAAATAATATTTATTATCTGATTATCTGGTCATTACTGCATTCATTAAAACATTGTACGTTTAATAACTGAACCTGTTTGTCTAAATGTGGTTAAAGTTTAGTTTTTCCTTAGAAATCATTTACTTTCTCAATGCTACTGTAGTGTGTTCAGAAAGTGCTTGGCGCCTTGCATTCTGGTGTGTGCAGGTGTGTGCAAGTATCCATTTATGTACGTGACTATAGCTGAGGTGTCTCTCAGACTCTGCTGGATTACGACCTCTCCCAAAGATCTTATAGGACTTCTAATGAAAAAACAACTTCGCCAGCAGAAACAAGGAGGTTTACTTTAAATCAGGCAGACTTGAAAATAGCCTGGGGTCCTTCAGGAGCATGCATGTGTTAGCCTACTGTTGCTAGCAACAAAATCCTAAGCGCTTGGGGCATTTGTTCATTGATCTACCCTTTTAAGACATATATTAAGACGGTATACCAACTCACCAGTCATACTACCCAGCATTATCAGTAACCAATGTGCATGCAACAGTAATTGTTAAGGCAGCATTCTGCGAGAATTGGTACATCTTGCTCATGGGCTGAAATTTGTGCCTTGAGCCCCTACTCAAGGTTACAGAAATGGTCACAGGCATTTCTGTACTTTTAAGCGATACAGATCAGTCAATGAAAGTGAGAGAAGCATTTGGACTGTCAAAGCAACGTCAGTGATATTACCATATTTCACACAAATGTTACATAGTTCTCTCAAACGTTTTCCTCCATGCTTCTCAAAAGTTACACAGTGCAACACGTGGAGCCTGGAGTAGCATATAGGCTAGAAACATACATGCAAATGCAGATTTACATTTACGGCATTTAGCAGACGCTCTTATCCAGAGTGACATACAAGGTTATTCATATTACAGAGAAGGGCCAGTGTAGTGTTAGGAGTCTTGCCCAAGGACTCTTATTGGTGTAGCGCAGCATAGCGTAACTCAGTGGCAGGTAGTGGTGTTATCTGTTGCGCCACACCAACCAATGTTTTAACCTATGCAAAATCTGTGTTACAGTGTGAGTGAAGTCTAATCATCCGTGATGGCAAAGCAGCAATTAGAAGAGTCTCAAACATTTTTCTGACACATGAATCACCTCTTCATTCTTTACTCAGTAAAGAAGCACAGTCTTCTGTTGTGTACAGGTTTACATTCTCTCCAGTTAGTTCTCTTTTGTCCCTGCACATACTGGTTTAACCGCCACAGTAATGTAAAAACACATTCAAAGCAGGTGTATTTGCAGTGTGTGTGCTTTACCTGACGTTTTGTGTGGGGTTCCACCTCTCTGAAGGCAGTTCTCCACTTTGGGGATCATCTACGGGAGGGTGCAGAATGGAAATGCACACGTCTCCATTCTGAAAGCACACACAATTACATATAACTTACCACAGTTAAAGGAATACAACCTACAAAATCAAGTAGGTAGTATGTTTGTGTCCTAACAGAGTAAACATACTTACTTCATAGATGTTGGGGTGCCACATCTTAGTGAGGAATCTAAAGGATGGAGGCGAGTAAGGGTAATCAACAGGGAATTTGATACGAGCCTGAAAACAGAACAGAACAAATTCTGAATTAATCAGAAATCAGCTTCAGCACAGAGACATCATGGAGAGTTGACACTAGCTGCACATTTTGACTCAATGATAGGTGGGGTGGTAAAAGTTTTATACTGCATTATTTTGTGGCTTATACTTCACTACTAATTTATGTATTCAAAGTATTCATAACAATTAAACCAAACAAGACTGATATACAACCATCTCATTTGTTGATATAGCTTTTGTGCTCGTTTTCCAAAATTACTCCAGAAAGGCTTCAGAAACTTTAACAAGTCAAGTAGTCTATTAAGAGGTCCCGTTCACCCTGATAAATCATCATTTCACTCCACATCCTTCTTCAGGGGAACCTGAAAATTGAATTTATTGTGCAGCCCTACAGGACGGAGCTCATTTAGTTTATAGCAGCCTTAAAAAAGAAAAATAGTCATGTAGAAATCAATTATGCCACACAAATGTTGCCAGTGGACCTTAAGGAAAATAAATAAGAAAAAAAAAAAAAAGCTCAGTAGGGGTGGGCAATGTGAATTTTTTTATTATTGCAATTGATCACATCAAGACAATTATCTGACCATATCCAGGACACCATTGCTATAATGAATTTAATATTACAAATTAAACATTAAAAATCCCTATATTCAGTTTTAAATTAGTTTTCAAAACTGTTGGTCATCCTCACAAAACATCACACACCCCCCACCCTACCCCCAACAAACATAATGTAGCTTTAATTCAGAGAGTGGTGATGACATCAGTCTTCTATGACATATCGGCCCCAAGTGTACAATGAAACACATATACCCACAAATCCTTTTTACCCACAGTACACTGCACACTAATTGCCCTACACATATTTGTCAATTTCACATGGTCAGCTGGTCCTCATTTGACAGTGGTCCAACTGTGTGAGAGAGGACAACAGGTCACACTGGACACAGCAGACCCACACCAACTGACACCAGCTATCTGACTCCTGAAAGGTGACCAGGGAAGCACAACATTCAGTTAAAGCAATTCTATGGAAACCAAGGCACCGATCCATTTAAGCAGGTTATGGCATGGACTACCTTTTCACCTCATAAATCACTGAGACTTCTGGTTAGACTCACAAACACACCCCATAACAACTGTAATAAACAGATTACATATAGAAACATTATTAGAAATATAGAAAAATATTTAACCAAATTAAGCTAACCACACAAAGTGAACCCTACACCATTACTTGCAAGTGACCCTGTGAACTGGTTACAGGGATAAGGGTCGCAGAAAAGAACACCTGTTTTCCATGACACAAGCAGCGAAATACAATGATCTATGAGGGAGAGCCGAGACAGACTAATCAGAGACAAAACCACAGACACTGAAACAGCAATAAGATAACAATCAAGCAGCCAAGAAAGATGCATGGACATACATTTAAAAAGAAACTTCAGTTAACTTGCTTGACTTCATGAGGTGATGTCTTTGTTTACAAGAAACCCATGTGCAGGTAACTGATGAGGAGGAGTGGGGAAATACCCAAAACTACATGCCATCAGTCACAGATGTTTAAAAAACAACCACAAATCATCTTGAACTTGAGCTCGAACAGAAGCCCGAATGTTGATTGGCATGGTTACTTTGGGGCTTTGTTGCTTTGTGCTGCGTGACCGGGTGCATGTTCTGTTTAATAAATAAATAAATACATAAATAGGAAGCTCAGTATGTGTAGGATAAGGGTATCTGTGCTCTCTATTGTGCAACACTACTTACCACATGCTGTGCATTTTCCATACAGCTGCATGCACCTATCTGTGATGGTCCGGTACAAATACATGTCATGTTACCGCTCTGATAGCAACTGAATAACAGGCAGGTCTTAAAACTTAAAAGAAAAAAGGCTAGGTTTCATAATTGACATCACTGCTTATGTGTTGCATTGGGAGGCATTGTGCAATTGACAAACACTGCAGTTGCCTTCTGGAACTCTAAGGCAGCTTTTTGTCTCAGTCTTTTTCTTGGCAAGATAACCCCTCTTTATGGGCTTTAAATTTTGGGATTACTTCAACGCCGTAAGTAGTATATTTAACTTCATCATCTTTATTACAGGCCATATGAACACTAAACAAAAAGCTGGGTTCTTTTCTTCTTGAACAGCAGCAGCCTTCACATTGTGCAACCACAGCGCTGTGAAGCACACCCTGTGTTTACAATTCTCCACATTCTGTCGTTGCTTTTAGAACATTTCTGTTGATGTCTGACCCTCACTGGCTAAAAGAAACCCATCGACTGCTTGGATGCTTTTCCTTGATGTATGAGTGCATTGGGTGAAAATAGCACAAGTGCAGTAAACCAGGCCATCGCCAGCATCTCCTGGAACAAACCGTGCCACTCTCCTCAATCAACTTCACCCTCCACGCAGACCCTCAACCTCTCACTCCCTCACCATCTCTGCATCCTTGCTCAGTCACTTATGTGGAAATGAAGAGAATGAGAAGAGAAATGACAGACATGAGAAGAAGTGGGCTTGTTTAAGGGCTCACTTGCTCATTCACAGCTAAGAGTTCACAAGGGAGGTGCAGTAGAGAAACAGAGGATCCTTAAACAGAGGAGACAAATGCCTTTTGGCACACTTTTGGTCTTCAGTATTGAACAGGGAACCTCTACAATCAGGTGATTATACTAATGTCCTCCTGCTCTGTGCTTCACCAAGATCAGCAGATTCTCCTTGCCAAAAAAAAAAAAAAAAAAGAGAGCAAGGCTTTGCCTTAGGCCAAACTACAACTGTAGAGAGAAATACACTACTGCATAGATCCGTTAAAGCCTGTAATGGGGTGTGCAATGACATTTCTAAATGTGGGTCATGGAGGAAAAGCACTTAACCCTGCTTATTCTTGGCAGAAATTTGAGGAAAAGTATCTCAAATACGTTTTTAATACAACAGCAAAATACCTAATCGGGACATCCCTAAAAATATTTAAACCCACTATCTACTTTCCTGCAGAAGAGCAGCATGCTTTGAGATGTTTAGGGCTAAGCAACAAGAGATGACAAAGCTCCTATACCCAGCATCAGGCCAATATCAGCAAAAACTGCAGGATTGGAGATTAGGAAAAAAAAAGCACTGAAAAACCATCTCTAGATCTGAGTTCAGATGGGAGTTCACGAAATGTCCTGGTGTACAAAAGAAGCCAGAAAAGACATAGGTAGACGAGGCCTGCATTAAACAGGCAGCGAGCAAGCCAGATGAGCAGGACACTGTCCAGAACTGTTCTGACAAAACAGATTTACATGCAGATCTGCTTACACAAACAGAAAACCAGTACTGAGCTTTGGTCACAGCAAAACCATAGAACAAGAGCTCCTTCTGGAACAGGAGAGAAAATGATGGCGGTACAGCTGTACTCTACTGTGTTGTCAGGTTTTGTACTGTGACGTTATGCGAGTTTAGCTCGTGTCAACATGTCTCAGATCAGTTTAAAGAAATAACTGAAAGCCCAATATTTCCATGATGGTCAGGTCTATGAGTGTAATATCTGCATTACAGACTGCTGGCTCTCTGAATGACAGGGAACAGAAAATCAGAAACAGCTGAAGAAATGTATAACAGACAGGTGAGGACAAGGGTTGGGCAATCTCCACTTTTTTTCCATCCCATCTCAAAGTATCAATGCAATATTTGGTATTACCAAGGGTTAGGAGTAGCTAAATTGCGCAAGTAGCACAGATATTTCTGTTACGTGGTTTCTGTACTATCATTTTGTGTTCAAATCATTCAATTAATGTTAAACTGCAATGAATCAGGAGAGAGAAGTTGGTTAATCTTGGCTTAGTGAACAGAAAAAATGGTTTTGTTTCTGTAGCACACTTGCTAAGGGAGCCTTTGCTTAGCCTGCTCAGCTATAGATCCACCAAGTTGATACGCATTAAGCGATGCACTACCGCCACAAGCGTTAAGGATAAAAATTTGTGTTGGGGATAACAAAGGTGAAATGAGAGACCGGTTCTGCTGTGTTTAGATTTGTAGCTGGCCATTTAGGCTTGGATACGTTAGCTAGCAGGTTAAACACCACAGCACAGACCATGTTCCAGCATGGGGGTCAAATCTCACACATTAATCAGTAAAGAATCAGTAAAAGTTTTCTGTTCTCTTTAAAAAGCTGTAAATTAGCTAATACTAACTTAAGAGTAAGATGTACACAGTAACTACACTGTTAGTCGCACTGTTGGTCTCACTGTTTTATTGTCTTCAATCATAGCCAAATGAGCAGTGCCTCAGTAGAGGTTAAAGGTCATTAACTCTGGCTGTTGAGAGCTTATTTGCTACTCAAAGTAACTCCCTGAGAGCTGAACGCGGACAGCGAGAGCCTCTCCCGTTCCCACCCTCTGCTCGCATTTCTCCGTGACACTCCATCAGCCCCAGAGGAAGAAACATGACTCGATCTGCCCAGCTATCTGAAGCTCGGCTCACATCACCTGCCAGAGGGGACTGAGTGCATGCACGCTCCAGCAGGTGCTCGCTGCCAGTCAGCTGACTGACATATGCATCGACACAAAGCTTAGCCCATTATCGTGGCTGGAACGGTCTCAGGGGAATTAATGTGATAGTTCAGCAAATCAAACACAAAGAAAACCATGCACTGGCTGATACATCTGACATTTGATTAGCATTGCGAATGTCTTTTTTTTTTTTTTTTTTTTGGCTAAACTTGAATTTTTTATAAAATGACCTTAAATGTATGCCAATAATTAAGTCAGTGGGTTAAAGTGCATAGTAAACACTGCCCATGTCATTAGTTTATGTGGCCAGTTTAAAATTCAACAATACAAGCTACACATTACGCAACTCTCTCCATTAGATAAAAGTCTAATAGGACATCCCAGCCTCCCTTCATTGTCTTTTCCCCACTGATGGTTATGAAACTAGATTACCGTACTAGATGGAAGTGCAAGAACAGGCACACAACTGCACGTTAGTTTGAGGTTTCCTCTTTCACTTTTGCAAAGTCAAAAAGACGCCAGTTCATCAAGATGACACTGTGCCCAGCGTTATAAAATCTCATCACAAGGTTTTACAAAGCCACAAGGCATTAGGGACCGCCAATACAATACACTACAGTCAGTCCTGCAGCCTCACGAACAGACTGAGGGCCTAAAAGTGGTTTGTTTTTTTCTCTGCTCTTTGCCAGCAAATGTGAGGACCTGCAAGAGGCCAAATGAGGCCTTAGCAGTTGTTATCTACTCATGCTAAAGGGAAAATACTGTCAAATAAAACATCAAACACTAAAACAGCACACACCAAAAACGGAAAGCTGCAAAACACAAATACGAAAACCATTTCTACTCTTTCAGCACAATGAAATGATTAAGGTTAAAATGACTGTTTGAAGGGGTGGTAATCTAGCTAACGCTAACTTAAAATCACGCTAACAAGGAGCAGTTTGTAGTTAGAGCTGGTTTATCAGCATCAATGCGGTTATGAGTGAAGCATGGTATGGGGGGGGGGGGGTAATCAGTGGGGGGGCTACGTTCACATTACCAGGCTGAAGTGACTTGAATCTGATTTTCTGCCTTAATGTAAAGCAGATCTGTTTTCAGGGCTTTTCAGGGCAGATCCTTTCTAATCAGATTTGAGTCACTTTCATATGTGGTCCTACACCAGATATGTATCAGATTCAAGGGCATGCACCATAAATGTAAACAGTCAGATTGGATTTCATGTATATTTTGGTCCACCACAAAGCAGAGTGGCAAAACAACAATGGAGTAGAGGATAAGCTGCAACAGCTGCAATATTTGTGGTAATTCTCTCACAAATGGCTGTTCACACTTTCACGTTATTTTTAAGTGTGACCTTTTAAAATGATCCGATGTTCAAACTGCTCACACTCCTAAACTGACACACACACACGCAGAGCGATGCTTCACATGAACTTTTGATTTTATCTTCATCAGCATCACAGGAGCCACCAAGGAGCCAACGACTGACAACTGGGCTTCTCACAGAAAACGCATTCAAGCTCACTGTAAAAAGGAAATGATATTCGACCACGGCCACTTTCTTGTTTTTTGTCCTTGGTTTCTTTAAACTTCATTTTTAAGCTTTTTTTTTAAGCTTTTTTTTTTGGACACTGCAGCAGCTATGTCCACATTCTCTAAAAAAGTCTTTAAAGATTGCAATACATGCCTTCTATATTGGCTTAAACAGGTGGAAAAATAGGATTTTGTCTTTTAAACGATATGATGAATCCTCCTTAAAGGAATGGTTCCTGTAACATGGTTGGTGCTACATTTTTGCCTTTTTAGTTCAGCACTGCAGCTATAAAACTAAATGTTGGCAAAAAAACAAAACAATAGAAGTCAATAGTCACCAAAATCTTTCCTGTAAATACTTGCTTTCCAATAAGATCACAGAGACCCACAGATGTTGTAAATGTGGTTTAGGAGAAATGTATGACTTGACAGCCATTGTAGACAAATGGTTTTGTGTCGAACACTGACTCCCTTGCAGAAGCTTAAGGCTCCGTTATGTCAGAATATCAAGGTCATAATTTCTGTTTCGATTTCTGACAATACCAGTCAAAAGTTTGGACACACCTGTTTGATTATGTGCTAAATATAATCATCTTAACTTCTTAACTTCTGATCCAAACGTTACACTGGTTAAGAGGTCATGGCTGGGTTCAAGTAGGCCTAAGTGGTACGTTGAACTGAAAGGAGATGATTTGGTCATCTAGGCCATTAAGGCCATGTTTTGATCCCGCTAAATGAGTAAATGCTTATGTATTAATGTACATTAGCATACTGTAGTTGCATGGTTTGAGAGGTATTTCTACCCTCACACATACACACTGCCACAGTCCTACAGCTTAGGTCTACTCAAAACCCTCAATCCATGACACCCTAACTAGGGTAGATACCGGTGTGTTCCCATGGTACTGTATATATATTCAGCTTTATATTCATGCTTTACATATCATACATCATACTGTGCCCCATATCTGCATAACTAAGACCTGAGGACCTAGATATACATTTAGGGTGCCCTTTTTCTCCATTCTCCCAGTTAGTTATGCTGGACTATAATAAAAATAATAAGTAACATTTAACCCCACCCACGTTCTAGTGCAGATCATCACAATAATCACAATTAGATATTAAGAAAGACAAATTATTTGTGAGCAGTACAGATAATATACAAGAATTAAGCCACTGGCTCAGGGCTTTTCACTCCCATTCCTGTGGACCCCATGCTGTACACAATTTTTTGCCATCCCCCTGCTTTAACACACCTGACTCAGCACATATGGAGCTGGTTTATTACTAAACGAGTTAAATCGTGTGTGCTAGAAGAGAGAAGGCACTGGGAAGCCTAATAGGAAAAAGTCAAAGCACCTACCTTCATTAACAGAACAATTAGTGCCTTAGATGACCGAGGAGTGATTAATATGATCAATGCCTTACATTTACATTTACATTTATGGCATTTAGCAGACGCTCTTATCCAGAGCCACTTACAAGGTTACTGGTATTACAGCGGTGGGTCAGTGTAGTGTTAGAAGTCTTGCCCAAGGACTCTTATTGGTGTAGTGCAGCATAGTCACCCACACCGGGAATTGAACCCCAGTCTCCCTCATGCTGTGGTAGCTCACTGGCCAATAGTGGTGTTATCTGTTGCGCCACACCAACCTTGACCAATGCCTTGACAGTAGGTGAATACACAGTGCTTAAGAGATGGTCATGGGGCTGTGTTGTGGGTACCAGGCCCAGGTATCAGGTCATGGGGTGCCTTTATCACAGCTGTAGTTTTTAAGGCTTAAACCTTAGATAATACACCTAGTGCTACCAACCCAACAAAGAAAGGAAGATCCACGAGAGCACCAACAGCAGATGCAGTGAACAATGAAGGACAGGGGGGACACGGTGTGGGGCAAAAGCAGAATATGTAAAGGATGAAACTGAGCATCAATGCTGGTGCTTTGCAGGCCATCTGGAGTGGGAGATGAGCTCGGTCATTTCAGGGTGGCTTTGTTCCAGTGATAAACACCTGAAACAAGCAACGGTGAATCAGGAGGCTCTTCGGTTCAAGACAACCACATAGTTAGAGCTGGTGAAAGGCCACTGAGAAAGACATGAAACTAAAGCTGGTGGACGGGCTGAAGAATAGATAGGCATGTTTTCGAGCAGATTCAAGCGTGAACTCACCTTAAAATAACCGCCTTCGTAATGGGTATTAGGGGGTCCAAAAATCGCCACTTCCCAGTTGTACAAGTCCGACTCGTCCACCAAAGTTATTCTGAACCCTTCGACGGGCTCGTCTTGAAGACTTTTCAGCTCCAGCATTAAAGCCTTTTGTGAACTCGCTACATGATGTTGTCCATGCTGAGCCATATTCCGGCCAAACCCCGGAGCGTCGGAGTCTCCTTCCGAAATAAACAACTAGCTAAGCTTTGCCCCAACTTCTGTAAAACAAATGCGGGCTAGCAGCGTTAGCATACAGTGTTTACCACCTACCCACTCCTATTCGACCAGAGCTCCGCTGTTACTGTGCCTGTTACTGCGTAGTTTAATACTTAGACAAGTCTTTCCACAGATATCCACAACAAAACCGAACTAGGGCCGAACAGCTAGCTCTAAAAAACAACTCACAGTCCCGGGGCTAGCAGCAGCTAGCAGCGCCTCCTGAGGATTTTCTAGGAGGCTTGTGGGGCGTTTGAGCGATTTTTGTACCACCGAGCCCGGTTTAGGCAATTACCTTAAACCTCCACTACCTTCAGATGTGTTACTCTAACTTTTACAGTCAGCAGAGCCGATAAACACAGCAGTGCCCCACGAAGCAGCTAGCAGAGAAGCCACCCAGTAACGTTAAATCCGCTCTAACGGCTCTCTCACTTCTCCACAAGCGATGTTCGATTCGTGAAAGAATCGTTCTATTGAACCGGTTCTTTTCAATAATCGGGCAAACCGATTCATTAGCCCCAACGTTATTGACGTTTTTGATGTTTGTTGGCTTTCGACCTTTGATTTATTTTTTAAAAGTAATGTTATATACCATAAGTAAGTAATAATAAGTAATATTTTACAATTAAACCTTATAAAGGTAAATTCAGCACTGAAGCTTAAACCTACTCACCCAACAAATACTACATTTAGTAGAAGGAAATTTATTACGGTCTAAAAACTCAAAAAACAAAAAATTGTTTTTGTACATATGGATTAACATTTAGCACTAGCTAGTTTTCAGTATACCTTTAGATACATTTTAATATTAACTAATGTGAATGTGCACCAGTAAACTGGTTCATTTCTTATGTTGGTGTCTTCTGAATTCTGGGCCCTGCACTGAAAAAAAGTGGAGTTTGTGTTGTAGAAAAGAATCACCCACTGAAGTAACTAAATTTGCCAATTAATGGTTCATTGGATTAAAACAGTGCTTAAAATAGGTTAGATTTAAAAGAATCAGTTTGAAATGATAGATAGATAGACAGAGACAGCCAGCCAGATAGATAGATAGATAGATAGATAGATAGACAGCCAGCCAGATAGATAGACAGATAGACAGAGACAGACAGAGACAGCCTGCCAGATAGATAGATAGATAGACAGATAGACAGAGACAGACAGAGACAGCCTGCCAGATAGATAGATAGATAGCTAGATAGATAGATAGATAGATAGAGACAGCCAGCCAGATAGATAGATAGATAGATAGCCAGATAGACAGGCAGCCAGTCAGATAGATAGATAGATAGATAGATAGACAGCCAGTCAGATAGACAGCCAGTCAGATAGATAGACAGCCAGTCAGATAGATAGAGACAGCCAGTCAGATAGATAGATAGATAGATAGATAGCCAGTCAGATAGATAGATAGACAGCCAGTCAGATAGATAGATAGATAGATAGATAGACAGCCAGTCAGATAGATAGATAGATAGATAGCCAGTCAGATAGATAGATAGATAGCCAGATAGATAGGCAGCAGTCAGATAGATAGATAGATAGATAGAGACAGCCAGCCAGATAGATAGATAGATAGCCAGATAGATAGATAGATAGACAGCCAGTCAGATAGATAGATAGATAGATAGGCAGCCAGTCAGATAGATAGATAGATAGCCAGTCAGATAGATAGATAGATAGATAGCCAGTCAGATAGATAGATAGATAGATAGATAGATAGACAGCCAGTCAGATAGATAGATAGATAGCCAGTCAGATAGATAGATAGATAGATAGATAGACAGTCAGTCAGTCAGTCAGATAGATAGATAGATAGATAGATAGACAGCCAGTCAGATAGATAGATAGATAGATAGATAGACAGAGACAGCCAGCCAGATAGATAGATAGATAGATAGCCAGCCAGCCAGATAGATACAGATACACAGAGACAGACAGACAGCCAGCCAGATAGATAGATAGATAGCCAGATAGATAGATAGATAGAGATAGCCAGCCAGATAGATAGATAGATAGCCAGATAGATAGGCAGCAGTCAGATAGATAGATAGATAGACAGCCAGTCAGATAGATAGATAGATAGACAGCTAGTCAGATAGATAGGCAGCCAGTCAGATAGATAGATAGATAGATAGATAGACAGCCAGTCAGATAGATAGACAGCCAGTCAGATAGATAGATAGATAGATAGCCAGTCAGATAGATAGATAGATAGATAGATAGATAGATAGACAGCCAGTCAGATAGATAGATAGATAGATAGCCAGTCAGATAGATAGATAGATAGATAGATAGCCAGCCAGTCAGATAGATAGATAGATAGATAGATAGATATGGTGGTTGGTGTGGCGCAACAGATAAAACCACTACCTGCCAGTGAGCTACTACACCACATGGGAAACTGGGGTTTGTACCCGGTCTGGGTGACTATGCTGTGCTACACCAATAAAAGTCCTTGGGCAAGACTCCTAACACTACATTGGCCCACGTCTGTAATACGAGTCACCTTGCAAGTCGCCCTGGATAACAGCGTCAGCTAAATGCCATAAATGTAAATGTAAATAGATATATATTTTTTTATTTTTTAACAATAACTGCACCATACATTCACCACCTTTAACTCTATCCATGGCAATAGCAAGTCGAGGTCAACCACTGAGGAATTTTAACGTCTGGAGTGTTTTGAAAGCTGGCGAGCCGCTAAGAAAACCATGAATTATTGTCATAAATCAACAATCACCATCTCCACTCTCAAACTGGGTCATACACAAATAGCTAACATTCAAGAAGTCCTGTTTAAACAAGGAGGGGCTCTTTACTGTAATGTAATGAAGTTATTCACTTATTCTAAAAATGACACGTCTACAACATGGACAAAACACAAATTAAAAGGGGGTGCATTACTCAGAAGTGGGAATTTATTGGTACACCATCTTCACACACAAAAGAAGACTACAGCAGCCTACGTTTCTCATAATTCTCCTGGGTGGACCTCTTAATTAAAGGGAACTTAGATAGCAAATCATTGGTCATTCTCTTCAGTCATTTATTCTTGAAACATTATTTTACATCATACGGTCAGAAAATACATAGTGAAGGAGTCAGACAGTACCTTCAAATGAAGAGCATTGAGAGTACATTGAATGATACAAGCAAAATCCAGCAAGATCTGCACTACAGTTTGCCAGGGTGAAATCCTTTGGGAGATGGTGGGCCGCTTCACATAAGCTGCTGTTAACAGCTGCTTCCACACGTCCATGTGGAACACATCCCAATCTCAGAGTCTTCAACACCAATGAAACCCGCCCTTCTAAATGATATAATTTAATGCAAAACTTAAATTTTAAAAACATTCCAAGACTTTTTCTCTTTTAAATTGCATGTACTCTTAACAGATAAAAATACATTATACCATCAAAAGTGTAGCATGAAGAAGCCAACTTTTACTTAATATACTGTATATATTTATATATAAAAGAAAACTAGAAAATACAACAATAAAAGGAATGGTAGGGAGATTTTGTATGCATGTGTCCATGGATTGGACAAAGTAACAAAAAGAAAAAAAAAGAAAAAAAAAAGAAAAAGAAAAAAGTAGTATACATTCCTACTCATGCAAGATAAATTTCAAATCAACTGCACAGAAAATAGCAATCTTCAGTATTGTTAATAGTTACAGTTGGTTCTCCCAGTGGTTTACCCTGTGCTCATATAGATGACCTGATGCCATTAGGTGACCGAGATATCCACCGAAAGTGGTGCGCACGTGATCACTGACAACCGAAACATATGATATGGACTTCAGGTGGACGTCCCAGAAAAATGACCTTAAAAAAAAAAATCACTACACTTTGTTGTGGTGGGTCATCTGTATGAACGACAAGCATGGTCAACATCTGCCACTTTATGAGAGACATCTTGATTCCACACACACACACACACACACACACACACACACACACACACACACACACACACACACACACACACACGTCACTTGATTACAGACTAATGCTGTTTGTTGGAGCACTTCTGCAACCTTACCAATAGGTTTTTGGTTTTTTTTTTGTTTATTTATTTATTTATTTAGAAGAGAGTACTACGACGACTACTACTACTACGTCAGTTGGATGTTACAACCGAGTGCTACAGCGTGCTGGACCAGGCAAAGAAAATCAGGTTCCTCATAAGTCAACACAAAAACAGAAGAGTGGACACAAAAAAGGCATTTGGGGAAAATCAAAAAATAAAAACCAGAGGAGAGAGAAAAAAAAAAAAAAAAGAAAAAAAAAGAACCACAACAAAACATGTAGATCACCAAGGCAGAAAAAAAAAAAAAAACACAGGCATGAGCGAGGCCTACGTCCAGGGAACAGCATGTTTAGTAGATGAAAAAGTGACAGACAGAGGTGGTATATAGACAGTGGAGGGCACATTTCAGATGGATATTAAGATTGCCATAAACAGGAACCTCCAGGGAGAGACAATGAACCACTTTACAACAATACTGACTGAAGAAAACCTTTTGATTTGGTCGCTGCTTTGTCAGAATCAGAAATTCTTCATAACGTAACATGGAGCCTTTAAGAGGACACGCTGGTCTGGATTCCTGATTAGTCCTCCTAATCAACCAGCAGAGACAAGAGAGACCTGAAGTAATGACCTTGATAACTCAGACAGTAGAGCAAGTAAGTATTTCACTCACTGGTTAGTTACGCTTCGTTATTACGAACGTCTTTTAGTGTGCAGTAAACCTGTAAAGCTGTAGGCTTTACACTAATGTGGAACAGACACAGTAGAGTAACAGAGTCGTGTCTGCTTCATTATGTCAGTGTGAGGACTTATTGTCCCATGTTTCACGGGTAACAAAGTCCAAGCTATTCAGAACATGGTCCCAGAACTCACCCGTCCAAAAAAAGTGTCCAAAAGTGCAATAGATTACATATTTGGAACCATGTGGCAGGACTCATGCAGTACAGCGACAGCAGTAGGTTGGGGAGGGGTGGGGGGGGGGTAATGGAGGCAGAATTCAAACTAAAATTCAGGCCTTTTGGAGGTTGGGAAAAGTTGTGGGCAGGGTTTCTGGCATGAAGCTGAGAAATTAGGTAAGCTCTCCACAAAGGTTTTCAGAGAGATAGAGAGACAGTAGACATACACAGGCGCACCCACACACACACACACACACACACACACACACACACGAGGAACTAAGCTCATGTTTAATGCAGAGGGAGAAAGGCGCAGAGAGAATTCAGAATCGAAAGAAAGCAACAACAAATATGCAAAAAAAAGGGTCTCATCCAACATCATTGACAAGAAATAAATCCAGTTACTAAAATGAATGTCAGCCCATTAAGACACAGGGAGAACAGAATAGGACTGAGGGGGTTAGTGAGACTGAGCATGGAGCTGACCGTGACGCCGGAGAAGAGCGGTTTAGGAACGGGGAGAGGGAACAAAAAAAACAAAAACAAAACAAAAAAAAAATCAAAAGGAATGTGCATTTGCTGTGAAACAGGAGCGAGTGTGGATCCACACAACTTAGACGTCAGCTGTGCGCAATTTCAAGAAAGAGGAAAAAGACTAATAGAACGAGAAGAGATCCAATAAATAGAGGGAGGAAGAAGGTGGAAGTAGAGGGGAAGCCAGTCTCAGTGTTTGTGATATGATTCTGAGTGTTGGAAGGGGGTGGGTGGCGGTGAGGCAAGGGCACTGTTGGTCTTTCCGACACAATCAGCACTGTGAGAAGGTCTGCTTGATCTCATCCAGCACATTCCCCAGCAGTGACGGCTCGTCACATTTAGCGTCAATTGAGACTGTCTGATCAGCCTGAGGGGAAAACACAGAAGCAACAGGTGAGAAGATAAATCCAAACTGCAGTGATCAAGGCACTTCACACTAGTGTTAAACTGTAAATAAGCATATGCAGGAAAAGAAATAAAGAACTCACCGTTTTGACCAGCAAACAGACATGATGACCCTGGATTGACCTGCTGTACATGGAGGCACAGGAGTCGATCCTCTCCACAACTATCAGAAAGAGAGGAACATTAAGTTACATGTTCTATGACTATTAAGACAACGGCTCTGCCTTACTGGTTCATCCAATAAATTATTAACTGGAGAAAATAAGGAGATCTGGTTTCTCTGATGGGCATCATGACATTGTGGATTGGAAATCAATAATGAAAATAAATCTGATACTATCCAACTCTAACTGGGTTTCCTTGGTTTTTCCAACACCTACCAGAGAAATGGTGATGGAAGCAGATCCTAGCCAACAGGTGGTGGAAGGGCATGTTGACTCCCTCCAGCCTTAGAGAACTGCTCTTCAGGTCCCCGGACTCCAGTAGCTTGGCATATGCATCACTGTTTACACAATTACATTGTCAAATCTCTATTAACAAACACACGCACTAAAACCAAAGATCACAAGACTCTTAAATTGCAATAAAATTCCTGGTTGCTGACCTGTAGCAGGGAGTGGTGATTAGGTATGATGTGCAGGTAAAGTGCAGTTTGAAGTCCAGTTTTTCGTGAGTTGAGGAATCTTCCGACTGCAGCAAAAAACAGAGAGAGTTTGTTGATCAGAACCTAGCATCCATAAATAACATTCAAAAGCTTCATTGTAGTTTTTGAATAATTCTTAAGCACCTTGACTATGAAGGTGAGGGTTCCCTTCAGTTTCTGAGGCATGACAATGCTCTGCACTGAGAAAACGAAGCGTGCCTCATTTGACACCCCTGCAGAACATCAGAGTAAAATGCAGGAACCATTAAACAAAGGTCATGCTCCGCATAAAATTAGCATGTCTGACAAATCAGTTGCCCATTCCAATTTGTGCAAGAGTAAGAGAACACTGAGCAAACAGAAAGCATTTCTAGTCTTTGGTGGGCACCTGGCGGCAGCTGGAAGGGCACGACAAGCCCATCATGGGGACCAGCACCATCCGGTCGCTGCAGTTTGGAGTTGAGGGAGTCCAGCACATTGAACTCCATTGACTTGAGGAAGCTGTCACTTTTGTTCTCAAATATGACCGACACGACCACCTGACTGCCATCCTGGAGGTTGCCCTGAATGTCATAGACCTGGAGCGAGAGAGACATTTCCTTTTACCATATGTTGTAATGAGTAATGAACTGTAATGAGTAAAGCTCAGCATGCAAAACACTCACAACAAAGAAATACTCTGGGACTCCCTGACTCCCAGACCTGGGACCATTGACCAGTGTCCAAAATGTATGTTTACTATAGCAAGGTCAGTATTTACGACCAGTAGTTACAGCGAGCATCAAAAGAACGCAAAGCCAATTTGGTTTAGAACCTTGATGAGATAATATGGCTTTTAAACAGCATAATTACTTACATAAAATGCACTTCAAGGTCAAGCGTAAACAGATACCGCAAACTCTACTCTGACACATTCCACAGCAAACAGGAGAAAAGTTCACAGCAGCTGTATTTCAACTGTTACCTGATTGGCATCCTCCATCATCTTTAACAAACAGGAAAACAGGTAAAAAGGCAATGTTAAGACACCTCACAGCTCTAAAAGAACGGGTCAACTAACAAGTAGTTTTGTATTAAGGCCAAGTGGTCTTTGTAACTTGCAAGAAGTTCAGTGCCTGGTCCAAACAGGAGTGATGATGAATAGTTAATTAAAGCAACAGAACATGAGAGGGAGCTCAATATCATGAAAGAACAGCAGGGTTGTGATGAAGCAAACGTGAGCCAAAGGCAGTTGTGCGTCTCTCAACCAATCAGTTTGTGTGGTCAAAATTAACCATAGTATAAACTTTATACCTTCAACCAATAATAAACTCCATTGGACCCCATCAAACAGAATTCAAGCATCTAACTCACCATCTTGATGTAGGAGTTTTCAGCCAGCAGGCAGTAGTTTGACATTGGCTGTAAAGAGAAATGTGGAATATACAGGGTATGAATAAAACTAAATAGGACAGAAGGATACAGGCAAACATTAGCAATTTCTAGAGCTTTTATAATTGTTTTCTTCAAAAAAAATCATAATTCTAAATCAAATCTAAAAGTATTTGTTAAAAAAAAAAAAAAAAAAAAAAAAAAAAAAAACAACTTGACAGCAACTTACCGGTAGAGGTTCCTCCTCTTCCATGGTTCCGTTCTGCACAGAATCCTCGCCTCCTCCATCACTGTGGTGGTGGTGGTGGTGGTGCCGCTTCTTCTTCTTCTCTTTCTTCTCCTCCTTTTCCTTCTCTTTCTTCTGCTTCTTCTTCTTGTGTTTTGAGGATTTCTGGAAAAGGAGCATGCCCAGTTGAAGTAAACTAAAATGTCACCAGTGACACCAGAAGATGAAACCATCACCACTGTAGAACGTTTTACAGGTTACAACGGTGTAACGGATCATAAAAGTCAAGGTTCAGCTCATATCAAAGTTTTTGAGTCATGCATAGAATCATCGTTTGAAACAACAACAAAAAAAAAAGGAGATAAACATGAGGCAGTCATTTTAGCTTTCTTTCTGCAGTATCGCTAAGCTTGGAGAACAGAGCGGCTCCCCAGCTCAGATACAGCTAACAGACGCTGTATCTATGGGGCCATCTGAACAGATCACAGATCAATGATCTGTTACACCACTAATTACAATCAATGAAGAACAACAGATGCTTGTGATGACAAACATTGCACTATGAGTGATGTGGAGATGAAGTGCTATCAACCCATCCCTGAGAGAGCAAGGCTAACTGTACACGGACACGGACACTGCTGATTAGGCAATTGAGGCAATGATTACTGTAAAAAGTAACAGCAGCAGTAAAACTGTATTCCATACTGTTTAGGTTAAACAGCGTTGATTAATCTATGGTTTACGCGTCCCGGACTGTGGGGGGGGCTACCTGTACGGATTACAGATTATCCAAGATCCGTTACACCACCAGTTAGTGTCTTTCTCTATAAAAAATATATTCAAAAGCATGCCTCAAACTAGTTGTGAAAGATCTAAATTTCACAACATGGTTCATTATTCCCTCTCAGAGCACTTTTCCCCACATGAAACCTTTGCTATGACCCACCGCCTCTTCCGGTTCTGCATCTTTGGACTCATCTGCATCAGAGTCTGGAGCTGCTGCTGAGATCGTCTCAGGGGCCGGGCTTGGAGCTGGATCTGGAGTTGTTGCCTCCTGGAAAGACCCATCAGATTAGCAAACACACATCTGACCACACAAATACATTTATATACACACACCTGATTAAGCTACACGTCATGCAGAACAACAAAAAAACAAGACAACACACAAACAAGTTGTGGCAGCAATATTCCTGTCTAGACGACTGATTTGGCCATGTTCTGGAAGAGGACACTGAGAAAAAAGTAAGGGGAAAGGCAAAATCAACCTGAAGTGAGAGAGACTGGTGATTAAAATCTTAAAGTAACGAATAAGAAGGTGCAACTTCCTACCAATGCATAATACTGTCTAATTTAAAGCTGATAAAGCACAATTGTTACTAGTGTGACTTGGTTCTGTTGTGAGAAGCATCAACTGCTGACTGAGTATGTGAGACAGGATCAACAGGAACGGTCAGCATGATTCTGTGAGTGCAAAAACACTGCTTGCAACAAGATCAATACAGACAAGAGTGGTTATCCAAGCTGGTCAGACATAAACACAAACTAACAATCCACATTTAGACAGTCAGCATACACACACACACAAAAAAAAAACAAAAGAAAAAAAAGGACATGAACCTGTGAAAAGCTTGATGGGACATGAGTGAGAGTGCAACATTGGCACATGGGAGAAAAAAGGGGTAGAGGAATAGAAAGAGTTTGTTAGGAGAAAAATGGACACCACATCGTGAGAGGAAGGAGGGAGAGAGGAACCGGACCTTGGCGGGTGGGGCTACAGGAGCGCTAGAGAGCCAGAAATCCAGATCGGAGGCCTGGAACAGAGAGTGCAAGGTGGGGAAGATGAGTCCAAGCACACAGCTCCATGATATTTAAACCAACACATGTGGAGTTCACACTGCAGCACTTAAGGAAATTTAAAGCTGGAGAGATCAATGTCAATGTCCCAAAGTTTGTCAAATTACTATTCAAATGGCTGTTAAATTACTGTTTTTAAGCACCTCTGGCCCCACATTAAAAGTACTGCAGTGCACGGCCACACCATTATCACATTGCTAATTGAAGCAATGCCATAGCAGTAGCAAATTCAACAGAACAATGGAATACTGAAACATAGCCAACAAAGGCTACATTCACACAGCAGGTGAAAGGGACCCAAATCAGACGGTTTAGTTTTGTCAATTGTTCACATTCAGATTAGTCTGAACAGATCACAGTACTGAACTGTCCCCCTCACAACTGTCCTTTGATTACCCCCCCCCCTTTCAAAACCCTGATTTTAAAATAACATTTGTTTGATTGAACCATTACCCACACACTCTCACAACCACAGTTATAGCCATTCTGATTACATCTCTGCTTACATTTACGAAAAGGGATTTCTATGCGTGCAAAGGTCGCAGTGCTGCGTAATAGATTTCGGTACAACGTAAGAACTGAATTGAAAACGTCACGTTCAATATGTTTCTTGCTGTTCACACTGATATACAAGTAACAATTTTCTGTCACATATAAAGAAAATAGTTTAGAACTGGGCCACTTTACCTGCTGTATGAATATAGGAAACAGTCACCAAGGAGCATGATGGAGGAGCATCACCATAAATATAGTAAACAGTAATGAGAGACTGCAAACAATCTCAAATGGTCAGAAGCTGAAAAATGCAATTTTTGTAAGTACACTTTGGGTCAAGATTATGCAAAACTACTGCAAACTCTTTACTCTTCCTTGCATACAAAGTAAACCTTGCAAAAACTGTTTGAAGGGGTGGGGGGGGCATAGAGCATAAACCAGGTATGGCAGACAGAAGTGTTATTCTACACGGAACTGCTTTAACACATAATAATAATAATAATAATAATACTTAATGAGCAGATATGGGCATCTTAAAGCAGGACACCCCACTAAACCTTGCAGTACTCAAACCATGATTGTGACTCCACATATAAAGTTAATCGTAATAGTTCATGCAGACTCCCCTGTGCTGTTGACAGAGTTACACAATCACATCACCGAGACATTGTCACAAGGTCATACCTCAGCAGATGTGGAGGTGGGTGGTGCTACCAACTCATTGGTCTCTTCCAATTGTACTGGTTCTTCTGTCGGGAGCTCCACTGGCTCTTCCTCCTCTACATCATGCTTATGTTTCTTCTTTTTCTTCTTCTCCTCTTTGCTCTTCTGCAGCATCAATTACAATCAATCATCAAAAGAATGCTTACAGATATTCTTATTGGGCAGCATTGACCTGTTCATGCTGCCCCAGCTTCACAAATGTGTTTGGTTGTGGCAATCATTTAGAGGTTGATTAAGTTTATAACACAGATGCTTTATGACCCAGCTGGTTTAGGCTATTGTACCTAATAAAACCTAGGCTGAATGGAAACAAGATCAATGAAGGTCATCTAACTAATACATATGGACGGCAGTATAGGAACACCTACAGAAGCTTTTATGACCTCCTATTTCAAATCTATAGGCAATATGGATTTGGTCCCTCCTTTGCAGCTCAAGAAATTGAGTCAGCAGAGCCTTGGCAACTTTTATGCACTGTGCGCAATTTGTTGCAAAGGTGGCATTCCATTAGAGGACCACACTGGAATTCAGAGAACCACCCGTTTTTTCACTAATGTTGGTAAATGCAGACTGCATGGATAGGTGCTTGATTTAATACAAGGGTGACTGAATATAACGCTCAAATTCAGTGAAGTGTCCCAATACTTTTGTCCATATAGTGCATGTTTAAAACTACAACAGTATAACTTTCACAGAAAATAAATCTTTTTTTTTTTTTTTTTATTAAAAAACTAAACCATGCAAAATATTTAGTCAGGAGCCAATCTGGAAACAGTCACTACAAACAAACAGCTTTGTGGGCAGAGCATAGATAAAAACTAGAACGACAGGATACACTCATGAAGTATTAACCAATATACTGGTTCTCCCAGTAGAAGCTGGTATACC
Source organism: Salminus brasiliensis (assembly GCF_030463535.1). Lineage (NCBI taxonomy): Eukaryota > Metazoa > Chordata > Actinopteri > Characiformes > Bryconidae > Salminus > Salminus brasiliensis. The sequence continues at coordinate 8,008,964 of NC_132894.1, read as the reverse complement.
TTTCGTTCCTTATCCTTGTCCTTCTTCTTCTCTTTCTTGTCCTTGCTGCTCCTCTTCTTGGGCTCCTGTGGGACACGCTCTCCATCGCCTTCCTCCCCAGGGCTCTTCAGAGCGTCAGGGCGGTGTGTCCTCACTGGTAGCTTCTCACTGTCTGCCAGTGGCCTGGAGAGACACAGATTTTATGTTTTGTTTTTTTGGGTTTTTTTTTTTTTTTTTTTTTTTTTTTTTAAATAAGAGCTCAATGCAGAGGACTGGATTTTTTGGGGTCCAAGCGCATCAGGGGCAGATATTCCAGACTGCAGTATTAAAAAGCAGCCAAATAAATGAAAGCCTCAGCCTTGACTAAAATGAGGCAAAGGAGGAAAGGCTGTTAAATGCTGGAGCAACTGGAACTAGGTATCTGAACGGGTCAAAAACAAAGCAATCATTCAGCACAGATTATAATAATTCTGATAATTGTGTGCGCGCAGGTGTAGTCTAGATTCTTTTAGGCTAATAATATTTGATAACTGCACACTGGTTTCCAAGCACAGGTTAATAAAACATGCTGAATGAGGGCTTCAATATTAGCCACAAAACACCTCTCAGGTAAACAACGACAGCTATTACCTACACACCTACAGACATAGTTAAGGATTGGAGAGTACTGAGGGCTTGGTATTGGGTTGCCCATCAACACTGGCCCATAGGACTCACTCACTTACCTGCAGTTAGTGCCAGAAAGCAGACTGACATGAAGGCAGAGGTGTGTGCACACGAGACAGAAAGAAAGAGGTGGATCAACGAGTGTTTGAGAGTGGACTGGTTGAAGACTGCCTTGAGTGGGGCCTCCAACACCATGCATGAGACATTTAAGTATTAATACGTCCATTAAGAGATAAAAGGATTATTGCGGTCATAACAAAATCTTGCAAAAATGGTCATTTATAGGGCAAAAGAAACTGAAAACTTTAATGAAAAAGGAAAAACTTTCATTACTTTCCATGGTAGTCACTGTATCCCCCCCCCCATTTCCATACACATACATGTACTATATATTGAGCTGACATACTTGTCCAAGTCTATGTCCAGGGCTTTGTGAGGATCATTGGGGTCCTTATCATCATCATCGCTTGGTAAGGCATTCTAAGAAAAGATGACACAGCTCATTAGTACAAACATTAAAAGCAAGGACTTGTCCCTGCTTTTGTATGCAATATATCACCTCAGAAACATTTGAATGCAGCTTTCTATTTATTGTACTAACCTCCGGCATTTCCTCTGTGACTATGTCCACATGGTGAGCAGGTGTGATGTCTTCCTCACTCTCCGGGCCAGAGTCAGCCTTCCTTCCTTTCCCGTGCTTCTCTCGCTTCTTCTTCTTCTCCTTCTTCTTCTTTTCTGCCTTTTCCTTCTGCCGACGCTCCTCCTCCAGCTTCAGGTACTGGTCAGACATGGGCATCCCTAAGTGCAATTAAGGGGAAATGTATGATGACAATCAACATAGATGTAAACTAACAAAGGACATAGCCACCAAAACATCCCTTTAAAACCAATATGCTTCATGTTTGCAATTCTATTGGAGAAAGACACAAAAACTGTCTCACCTGGGACTTTGAGAGGCACACTGAGGTCTATCTGCACCACTGGAATGTGCTCTACACCTGGTGCGTCCTGATACACCTACATAAACGTAAAAAAAAAAAAAAAAAATGTAAATAAATGTAGGATATTAAAGCAATACATTTGATCAGGGTTTCATTTACACAGTATGTTTTTTTTTTGTTTGATTGTTTGGGTTTTTATTTTTTTACCTTCTGAGATGATGGTGAGGATTTGATGTAGAAGGGGTTGTTCGCCTGTTCCTGCTTCCTTGCTTCCCTCCTCTGTTTGGAATCAAAGCCCAAAGATTATTAGCACAAGAGTCAGTACCACTAGTGACCAGTAAGTAAAAAGGTCAGAAATGGCCCAGCATGAAACATATGAATAATAAAATGATGAGCTTTGGTTTGATGACACTGGTTTAGAGGTTTCTTTTGCTCTCTAATAAACTCACAATGGCAGGCCAGTGGATTAAAAACAAAATAGGCTTACTTCTACAACAAATATTAAATATATTATTAAATTCATTTAATTTATTTCAATAGTTAATGCTTTTGAATACATTTAAACAGTGGTCAAATACTGTTACCTGATGCATAGTAAAGCAAACAACCTTCTGACTTGGACAAACAAATCAAGTCATTAGAAAATAAATAAGGTGGCCAGAAAAGTATTTACAGAGATGGACAGGAAAAGTGATGCAACAGAGGGCCCTAGCCATGTGTAGTGAAGAAAAGGGGCAGATTTAACACAATGCAAGCTAAACATGCAACTAATCTGCATTTACCAGGCAAATCTGTTTCCTAACACAGGACTACAAGTCTGTAATAATGGTGAAGCACTCCGCTAATGTATGTATGCTGATGTATGTGTGTGTATACACACCCGCGCCAGCTCCTTCTCATCCACTTCAGTGTGGCGTGGTCGAGAGTGTTTAGGCTCCTCTTTAGCAAACACAGCTTTAGGCTTCTCATCCTCAGACTCGCTCTCGGAGGGAGGCTCATTGATCCAGGCATCCAGATCCAGGCTGCAACAATATGCAAAACCGCAAATTAGCACTCATTTCTGGCCTTTGAATGAGTTCATAAAGATGTGAGCTTCTTTGTACTCATATGACCACAAACAATGTTCACATTCTGTTTTGCCTGTGCAGTTCACCGCTCCTTCAAGTCGTCAACTTAAAGGACAAGTTAAATCCAGTTAGTCAAATCTCACCCCTCGGGCACAGGCACTTTCTTCTGGGCTTTAGGGGCCACAGGGTTGAGCTCTCCTGCAAACAGTGCAGACACCTCTTCAGCCACCTCCACATCCTTCTGCTGCAGCTTCTGGATGTATTTCACCAGCTGCAGGATACAGGATGCCTGCAGGGGGCAGGAATGTGGCATTAAATGATGTTCTTTGAGAAGTCTAAACACAATAGACAGGCGGAGGTAATTATGATGACATTCCAACATCAAGACAAAAGGCATATAGAGGGTCCTCACCCTCTCCTGTACTTCCAGGTTAGCACTCTGGACAAAAAGTGGCAGTCTCTCTATGAGGAGCTGGCTGGTCTCCTGTGCAGCCTGGCTGTCTGTCAACCCCTCATGCTTTCTCAGAACTGTAGCAAAGAGCTTTGCAGCGTTCTGCACATAGACAGCCTGGATGTGGCCCGGAAGGGTGGCAACTTTGGGCCTCAACATGGCCTCCAGTGTCTGCATTGGATCATCAAGGTGTCTGAGAAAGAAACACCACATTAATACCAATAAAACTCAACCTGACTCCTACAGCTAAAAGACGGTATAAAAATACCGGATTTGGCAATGTCCTATAGCTCTACAGTTCATAACTGTGCTGTCTCTTGCTTTTTTATCATATACTATTATGCCAAACACACTGCTCAGTGCAATTTGCAGCTGAGAAGGTTGTTCTGTAGATTCTAAAACCCCTAGATCTCAAGCACTCCTAGAAAACCTTTTCACAGTCAGACATACTCTGAGAACTCTCCGCAGATCCAGGCGGCAGCATAGAGAACCTCACAGATGCCATTGCGCTGCATATTGCCTGTAAGCAGGTGAGCGTTGTCCAGCAGCATGGCCATCTGAGCCACAGCAAAGACCCGAATGGCCTTGACGCGAATGGCCACGTCCAGCATCTGAGACGCAATTAGGTGACCGTGCCTTGTGCCTTCCAGTCGGGTTAACTCCACCAGGATGCTGATGTACCTAAAAACAGGAACAAGCAAATGCACAAAAAGAAATCCTTCAGAACACAGAACCAGTAGTTCTGAACTATTTACAGCCAAAAATGAAACAAAGGTTGGATTTAATAATTAAATAAATGTGGAAATGACCGCACAATGTGGACAATAAAGTACTTTCTGAAGCATTTTGTGAAAAGCACTGAATGTGTTTTCAGTGTGTCTTTACCATTCAAAGTTGGTAATGTACTGATAGTTGCTCTGGCTGCAGATGTCAATGATTTTGGTGAGCAGCTCATCCCTGTATGTGGTGCCTTCAGCCTTGTCCACGTGCAACATCAACTTCTTCACAATCTCCATCAGATTCTTTTTAGAGACCTACAAACAGAGCAGGATATCACTGTAAAATACGCTACATACTGTTCTGTTCTACCCTCTGGGTCTAAGGACAGGCCATTTAGACTTAAAGGTCATGCTCTCTTAAAGGGCAACGCTTTTGCAACACAAATTGATTTGGCATGGATCTCTCAAGGCTCTCAAGTCAAACAAATCTACAAAACATTGAGGTCATGTATACTATTTATTTAGGAAAGTATCTGTGAACAGATTTAAGCCTGTAGCTCAAAGAAAAACAACTTAAAATAAAAACCATACCATGCCATAGAGCAGGTCCAGCGCCCTAAGCCGGATGGACTCGTCCTTGTCGTCCAGACACTGCAAGATTAGGTCCTTGTGAGACTGCACAGACTTCGGATGCGTCTTCAGGATCTTGGACATGGCCAGTAGACCCAAATACTTCACTGCAACCAAGGACACATTTAGACAGTGAGGTAAAAGCTTGCGGTAGACTTTAGCTTTTCCACTGCTGCAGACTAACTCTAGAACTAGAATACTCAATATATCTGGCCACTTCCTGACCTATTCAGAAGGTTATGCTGTGGCTTTAAGAGCTTTCTGTCTACTGGAAACAGCATGATATTCATCTATTTTTAGCATCATCATTAAAGGTGAGTTTTGTGATCTACCACCATCTTTACACCATCTAGGATGAAACTTGACAAATAACCAAAACTAAGAGCCACTTTCTGCTTAATATGAATATTTGAAGATCACATTAGAAACACAATAACAACACGACATGACAATGGGGAAAACACACACAAACACACACAGGACAACACAAACACAAGACAAACAAATACTTATGGTCTCATTGAACTTTCTGATCACGCTGGCATGATACTGACTACTGACCAGCTTGCCAGGAATGCTGAGTCATTATGCAGACCTTTTTAAAGTTGGCCAATCAATCTCATCCCGTAATACCGTTTAAATTGGCAATCCTTTCAATGGCAATCCTTTCAATGGCAATCCTTGTGCTAGCCACAGCTTCTAAACCCTTCCACATAAGCTAAACTTGAAGCATATCTATAGATTTTGTCCAGCTAACAGCAGGTTACAAAGAGTAATCAATGCTTTACAGTGACCTCCACTTTAGTCAATACAGTGCCATGATTATCCTATGGATCAATAGCTCAGTCACAAAGAGACAGACCATGTGAACTCACAGAGGGGGGGGGGCACCAAGCGCTAAAGCGCAGCAGGCATAAAAAACAAGCCTCTTTCAAGTTCTGAACTCCTAATCCTAACCAGGAGTTTCAAGCTGCATCTCGGAGCAACAGAGCAAAGGAACTGTGCATTGAGAACTTCTTAAACTGGGTATGCCGAAGCAGCTGCACACAAGCTTAAGGTCAATGAGCGCAATGCGAAGCGTTGGCTGGAGTGGTGTTAAGAAGGTGACCAATCTTGATGGATGAATCTGGATTTGGCTGACCCCAGGAGAATGCTATAGTTTGTGGCAACAGTTTGTGGCAACAGTTTGTGATGGGGCCTTTCCTGTCCCAGGGTGGTGTGGCGTGAAGAAACTTCCAATGGTCTGCTCAGATCCCTGACCTCAACCTCACTAAACACTGGAGTCTCCTTCTCGTACGTCATCAAGGGCTGCAACTCCCCACACACTCCGAAATCCAAACACACACTTCATAATCTTGGATTCTCCCAGGAGAGTGGAAACAGTCGTAGAACATCTGCAATATTGCATTATATGCCAATCAACCATAACATCAGCACCTAATACTGAGCAGGCGCCTCTATGTGCCGTCACAACAGAACTGACCCATCGAGGTATGGACAAGACGGCTGAAGGCATCCTGTGATATCTGGCACTAAGGTGTTAGCAGCGGATTCTTTAAGTCCTGTATCTTATCAATGATCCTTAGGTGCCAATGAGCCTGTCACTGGTTAACGGGTTATCCTTCCTCTGACGACTTTTGGCAGCTACTGACCACTGCACATTATAAAAACCCCACAAGACTTGCTTAATGTTTTGGAGACATTCTGACCCAGGCAACTAGCCATCACAATTTGGCCCTCGGCAAAGTGGATCAGATGCTTATACCTGTCCATTTGTCCTGATTTTAATACATTATATTCAAGAACTGCCTGATCACTGCCCAATATATCCCACCCCTTGACAGATGCCACTGGGGATGAAGATAATCTATGTTTTCCACCAATGTTTTCATTGACATTTTCCCGCTGGTACTAATGTTATGGATGATTGGTGTTATTTTTAGTGTTATTTTGTTTAGTGGTTATACCTTCAGGTAAACAGAATTTATTGCCTCCAAAGGCAGGGATCAATTACCTTTGTGGGAAGCAATCACCACTAAACAAAACATACCAGTCTGTGTACTGCAAAGCTACTCCACACACTGCACTCACTGGGAGCCCGATAACTCGAACCCTCCTATTCCAGGGACAAAGGTCTAATAGAAGTATTGTTGTAGATGTGCTGCGTTACACATTACATGTGTGTGTAATTAAAAAAAAAAAAAAATGTAGTCGGAACTACAGCAAAGAGGCAACTTCGAGTTATCCAGGATGGAGGTCAGCAGGTCCTCCATATTCAAGGGCTTGGGGGGGGGGCTGTGGTCTAACACAAAAACACGCAGACAATGAGAGAATGACACACTGCAGGCATTGACAGAAGGCTCACAGTTCTGGTCCGAGTCTTCAATCAGGATTCGCAGCTTCTGCACACAGAGCTGTGGACGGCAGGGAGACACAGAAAGAAAGAACCGAAGAAAAAACAAATAGAGTGACAGGGAGATGGAGACAGCACAAGAAGAGATGGGGAGAGAGAAAAGAGAGAGAGTCATTACCACCATATTAAAGACCTTTCCACACCAGCTCCAGTATTTGAAGCTGATGGTTCCACACTTAGTCTTTTTAAAATAACAGTACTGATCTACAATTTCCTAATGAACAACTGCATTAACAGCAGCAAACCGTCTGAGATACTTAGCAATGTCTTTAGGATAATTATGTTACTGAGGAATGTAAATGTAGATAGACTGAATAATAGTGCAGTCAATGACAGAACCCATTCTTATTTGACTGGAGTGGAAAGGGTTGACCTCATGAGGAAAAAAAGAAACATATTGTGGTCAGGAATGCAAAGCACGGAGACCCACCTGAATACTAGCACTGTGGTTGGGCATCCCAGAGGACAGAGAAATCAACACTGCATCAAAACAAAGACAGATGAATTAAAACACTGACCCCAGTTACGCATTCTATTTAAATTAAATCCAACAACTACATGAGTTATTAGTTACTGACCTGCTATCACTGTGTTGACACATTCGTACAGGAGCGACATAGCTGAGGTACTGAGGGAGGGGAAAAGGAAGACAAACAAAGACTGTTGTGATCTTCTGAAGTCTGACCAAAAACAGTCTGCACTTCCACTTCCAAGCAGTACTGATAATCTTACCTGTGGATGAGGTTTGTTAAGGGCTCAATCAGCTTTTTTCCTAGACGAGGTTCTAGAGGGGTGAGGGCACCGAACTGAAAAACACAAGCACACACAAGTATAACATATCTCTGAAGATGGACAGCAAAAAGATGTGTGTAAACACAGCAGGTTTTCATCCTCTTACCAGCTTGATGATCTTGATGAGGACCCAGTTGTTGGTGGACGAGGTCATGAGCTTGAAGAAGAGGGGGGCCAGTGACAGGTAGTTTTTGGGGTTCCTTCTGGCCAGCTCACAGATGACGTTAACTGCTGCTGATTGCACTCCTGTACAGAGAGAGGGGGGTTAGATTTAAGACGACACTGTGCATGTGCAGTCACATGGTATTCCACTACTTGGCTAGATAAATTGATAGATCGCAAAAAGACCAATATACTCAATATATTTGGACCATTTCCATGTTCTACAATGTATTATTTGGGTGGTGGGTCATTCTCAGCACTGCATGGACACTGACATGGTGGAGGCCAGCAGCACTGCTGTGTCCAAACCACTTGTGCCAGCACAACACACAATGGCACTGCAATGCTTTGAATGACCCACTACCCAAATAATGTCTGCTCCGGGTGGTGGTCCTGTAGGTTTCTGACCACTGAAGAAATGGTTACACTTAAAATAATAAATCATGGCAAATTAACAGAATAGAATCATGCATTTAGTCCTCTCCTAAAGATCCCTAAGAATCGTAAATGCAGTCACACTTCTTGCATTACTACAGAAACCCACATGTTTTTTCTGAACGGTTAAAAGAAAGTGGTCCCTCACCTGGGTCAGGATCCTCCAGTTTCTCTTTGAGGCGGGGGAAGGCAGGGCGCAGGGACTCTGGGTACTTCAGGAACACTTTATACATGATCAGCACAGCCTTCTTCCTGATGTACGGCTTAGTGTGGGACATCTGAGATGAAAGAAGAGAGAAACTGAGACCACGAATGAGTGCGCGTGTGCGCGTGTGTGTGGTAGGGAACGGAAGGGCACAATAGAAAGTGACTGAGAGAAACAGGAAGTTTAGACCTCCATAAATGAGTAGTGGAGAAAGGGGGTGCAGAAAACATACTTCCAAGATATCCTACATTCGAGACCCTCCTCTTTATTCCACAACCATTCATGCCAATCATTTACTATTATTATATTTAGATCAAACCTCACCAAAGTCATAATGTCGTTGGCCAGATCACGGGCCAGGTCGGGTGTCACAAAGCAGGAAAGGCCAGTCAGGGCCACACCAGTATCATACTGATTAGGACTACTGAGATCCTGGTGAGAGAGGAGGAGTAAAAGGCAAGGCAGAGCATGAGATTTTATAGATTTTAACCTCCGCAATTTACCCATCCATTGTACTGAACACACTCAAACACTAGCAAACTAGGGCAGTGGGCAGCCACCTTAGCGGCCAGGAAGTAACTGAAGCTTAGGTGCCTTGCTCAAGGCATCGTCACTCCCATTACTCCTATCTTCCAGCCAGAGCAGAGGATCGAACAGAGAACCTTCAGTTCCCTGCATTTATACCTTTAAGGTTTAATACTTGATACAGTATTACTCAGGATTCTGTATTATTTAGCTCCTGGGCTCCCCCTACAGTTAAGGACTGTTATCCACTTTTACAGTACTGCCATAAATACAAAAGCATGTGGACCGAGGCGGCAGAGTAATGACAGGATTACTGCGGTTTTATCTAGAGATTTTGTGCGGCTCCACCAAAGATCTATTGTGCAGTAGCAGCGCTCTAGCCAAAAGTGGCAATGACAGAGACGCCATTCAGCCATTCAGTTGAGCGTTAACACAATTTTGTAGGGTGTTATTTTCTTGCACATTTGCTACATAATGCTGTTTTATGGGAGAGGACAAACAATGAGTAAAAACAAGGTACAGCTTACCTTGCGGATTTGATTGGTTGTCAGCATGATGACATCAGTGCCTTCATGGAAGCACTGGGAGGCAGCCAGGTAGCCAATTCGCTGGGAGAAAAATATATATATACCAAGAATAAACATCATATCACCCCATAGACTACTGCAACATATCAAGACTCAATAACTGCATTATTCATTCGATACAGCACCGATACCTGCAGATCTCAGTGTAAGGTTTTCTCCTGGCTTCTCACCTTGTATGTAAATTTGGAAGAGCTCATCACCTCCACAATGTTGAATGCAGCCCAGCTGACATCATAGCCCAGCATCTGCAACTGCACGTGTACACACACAAGCCAAAGGATGGAGTCAAACAACAAATGCGTTCATATAGGGAAAGAATAATAACAGAATAAAGGCCACTAAAGCAACTGCAGTAAAAAAAAAAAAAAACTGGCTGATACACCAAGATCTGTATCAGAAATCCAATATTCATGCAGACAGATGCAGGACAGATTGGTGGCCTTACGTAGGTGAGCTTGCAGACTGCATTGGCTTTGACAGCAATGTTGTCCTGCTTGAGTTCCTGCTTGATCTCGTCGATGCACGTGGAGATGTATTTAGCCTGTGGAGAGATGGTAGAAAGACGCTGGATGACGTAATAGGTAGACAGAAGGGAAACAGACCAACACTGATGTGTGCGATACTGAGAGACAAGGTTTCATTTCCTCTTTGCTGCTTCAGAAGTGTGGAAATCATTTATCAGATACACAAGAGTAAGCACACTGCACTTTTTTGCCAGGCACACCAGATATATGTGCATGAACAGGACACTGTTTCACTACTGCTGGCTTTACTCCTTTATGATATGTATTGGACAAAATTGGACATTGTTTACCTTTTTTTTTTTTTTTTTTTTTTTTAAATCAGCCAAGATAATGCTTCCAGAGTTCATTTTACTTGTCTTCCAGTCTAATGGGAACATAAGGTACTGTCCAATGAAATTCATGTATCTCTAAAATGGCACATTTACAGGAGAAGGCAAAAACATTCTTAACTCTGAATGGAAGTCAATGTAAAATAAGAGTTCATTCCAAGTCGTGTAGAGCATTTCTATTAGTCTCTTCACCCAACATTATTTACACAGTGAACAGAACAGCTACACGATTGAAATGGTGTTGAAAAGTAAAAACAGACAAAAATTGAGATCATTTTTTATTGGACAGCAGCAATACAGACCACACTTACACCCAGTCATTTCATGCAGCTTGCGTATGAGGATTAAATCTGGAGAAGGACAAGCAACATAAATATGCAAGGGTAAACTCATCTAAACATTAAAAAGGATCCAAATCTGAACGTTCAAACCACTTCGGGGGGTGGTCCGAGACCTTGTACCTATGTAAAAAAAAAAAAAAACAGTATCTAGATTGTCTCCTGATAAGATTTTAACCACATGCATCAAGTAGTCAAATGAGTCTCCAGTTTGTTGGGCTTGAAATCTGAACGCTGATCGCAAAGTGAAATCTGTCACAAATACGAATGAGTTTACACGGTCATAACGTGGCTCAAATGAGTCTCAGACCACCTCCTGAAGTGATTTGAGTGATTGGATTTGTATCTGGTTTAAATGTGTATTGGGTGTGTTTGCACTTGGCCTTTTTCAGGTATAATCCTGATACTGAAGACACATTAAGTGACCAGGTGTAAGCGGGGGCTGAGACCCATGTAATAGAAGTGTAAATGCATCCATCTCCCCAAGACACATTCAACATAATTCATAATATGAATATCCAATTGCTGTGCAGTGAGATATACTTCACTACCAAGCGTAAATGAATGTGGCTAAAATCTTATCAGGATACAATCTGAATACTTGTCTGTACTGCAAACTTCCTTAATCACCAAAATGTGGACCAATGCAAATGCTAAGCATTTCCTTCCGTTATAAACTTGCAGTTTGGGAGTTTTTGTATGCATGCATGTAGCCTATACGGTATGTAGCCTATACGGCTGTGTGTTGGCAAGAATCTAGTGCTAAGATACAGTCTGGGTTAAAACACAACACAAAAAGAACCACTGTCTGCCACCAACCTTTACATATAAAATATTCATTAAACTCGATATTTGTTTTTTGAGAACACCCACACCTAACCACCCAGCCTGGATCGGGAACTGATGCAAAGCTAATCAATCAATTTGTACCAGCTAAGCAATTCTTTAGTGAAACCCTATTCAGTCAGGTGTCCAATTTCACTTCCAGGAGGACCTTAAACGAGCACGGCTTGGTGAGAAATTACTCTGCTCATGTACACCTACAGTAGCTGTAGGAACTAACAGCTGAGTGGAATCAGGTGTGTTTAAGCAGAAAATAATTTATTTAATAATATAATTTATTTAACCGCCAAGCGGTCCTTGACTATAAAAGCCCTCCTGGACTGAAATCAGATGCCCTTGAGTTCTTGCTAAACGTTGAACTATTGAGGGGGAGTTACAGCACGACAGACATCGACGTTATCTAAAGGACAGGGTCTGAAAAGCCGGTACAAAACACCACAGTGAAACTGAAGCTTTCCATAAGAAAACCTTGGACACGGCGCTTTCTCTCTACAGCCCCCCGTCCTCCATCCCTGCTATCACACACTCATACAGAGCAGCAGTATGGGGTGAGGGTGCTGGTCATGTGTCTTCAGTCATAAGACAGCACAGATGCAGAAGGAGGGAGAGAGAGAGGGAAAGAGGGAGGACGAGAGCAATTGCATTTGCACATGAGACCTCAGCTGCAAAAGAACGAGCAGGAGGGCAGACAGTCCACAGCAGCTTCTCTGTAGGATTCCTACTGCATCCTTATGAGAGTGTTCTCATACAAACAGGCTTCAGGCATCCCGTCAGAATACCCGGAATATTTGCCAGTTGGAATTCTGGCTAACAGGCAAGCTCTCACTGAACTACAGAGAAACACTCAATATCCTTTTCAGACACACAAGTGAGCACAGTAAGAGGCACTCGAGTTGACAAGCTTAGCCTCTCTCTTTCTCTCCATCTCTCACACACACACACACTCTTACTCACTGTGCAAATATTCTAAGCTGGTGAGATTTTGAGAACACATCACACATGGAGCCACACACACACACACAGCAAAGCTCAGCCTTGCAGAAAACAAACAGAGACGAGTCCAGGGTCGGGGTAGAACATACCATTTTGGCCCTTACTGTCTGAGATTCAGGGGCTTTTTAATACACAAACTGGTGGCACCTAGTGAAATATTCTAGACAACATTCATTTAAATCATTAACCAGAAATTTACTCCCAACAAATTAAGCAGTGTATAGCATACAGTATTTTATGTGCTTTCTATTTTACTTAAAATGGTGAGGGGAAAAAAAAAAATAGGTGGATAGGAGACCTCTTTGTAAGGGACAAAACTGTTAAACATGAGGCGTGACCCCCTTTGCCCCTATTTTTTCGTGAGTAGAACTACAACAAAAAGCACACACATGGATCCGCTGCCACACATGCACACAGCCTGCTGGTTCATTTTGGAAAGCATGAATATTTCAGAGCTCTGTCCTCCGTCGGCCAGGTAACAGACACTGTATCTAGGTGAGCAGGTACAGGTTACGCTAAGGGAGCCTTGTGTGACACCTGACTCCAAATGTCTCTCTGAAACAAACACAGTTAGAAAAGTACATACAGGTGAAGAGAAATCCGTAATCCTTGGGACAAAAAAAAGAAAAGGACCCTGGCCACAGTTCAATTAAAATCACTGACACGGTGGCTCATCTAACTGTTATGTGGTTTAATGCATAACCAGTGGTAGGAAAGCAGAAGATGGATGTGAACAAAGGTTCTGGTAACGACCGAGGAGTCCACACCCCTGTAAAGACAGGCATGCACTACAATTTTAGCCCATCTTAAGCGTGATTTGACCACAACTGACTGAATTTTACGAATTTTAGCTCGATCTGCAGTGCGAGAGGGAAAGCGTTGCCTGATTAACTGCCCAAACGCGCTCCGAGTGAGCAGTCGGATGACCAGACTTCTGGACTGATTTTTGATGCCAAAAATTTGGGTCTTTGGTCACTTGTCTTGTAGATTTGAGCAGTCTAGCGAGCCAATTTCATCAACTTCACGACCTGTTTTCCCAAAAACTGCATGTTGTAGACTGCACTGGTTATAGACAGTTACATACGAATACTGAAAAATGTATTTGCCAGCAGACAAAATCTGACCGACAGCCACAGAGCACATAGAGCCATTCTTCATGGACTTGAACCACACAATGGAACAAGTAAGCAAAGCTATGCCATTTCTCAACATTTTTGTTATACAGGGCGCCACATGCTGCTGAACTGAGTATTTGTATGTAGACAGAACTTTGCCTATGGGCCGAGTTTCATGTGAAGTGTGAGCAACCATGTGGCAGCATGACAGTCGGGCTGACTACTTTCGTCCAGTGTGAGCGTAGAATTGTTCGTTGTGTACGGACAAAACCTGCGATTTCTAACGTGCAGAGCGAGTTATCGCCAAAGAACAAAATGTTCAAAATCGCACAGCGTATGCCTGGCTGAAGAGGCTTTGGGCAACTCAAAACCCAAGCCTAACAAAAGGCAAATATTTAACAGCCTAGATCTGTACAGAAATGCCAACCGCACATATGTACATTCTCAAACACCCATTTCACACGGCTAATTCACACAGCTAAGCTAATTCCATGTTATTTACATATATATACTATGAACAGATTTTTCCCATTTTGGCTTACAGCACAAGATTGCTGAGGACTACATATCAGAGTGGTCTGACCTTGCAATTATTTATAAATGTGTTGTGCAGTTTCAGATACGCACTAAATATGAGACCGATGCCTGTGCACTGGCCATCTGCACACAATCCTGAGGGACACTAAAGCTCACTTTACTTATTCAATGTGGTTAAATGATCTGTTTTAATGAACTGAATGTTAAAGTAGGTCTGATTAGAACTTTACGGCTTGCGTGGTCTCCTGGGATTACACGCCGGAGCAGGGTTGAGTAAAGATGCTGCTGCAGGAGCAGCTGAAATTAGAAAATGAGCTTTAGAAAATAGCCCAGACGCATAAAGTGTGATATAGTGCAGTTCAAAAAGGTGAAGAAGTTGAGGAGATGCACTGCTGTTCACCATCTGAGCTGTGGATGCAATGAAGGAGTTGCTCAGGTTGCAGTACGATACAAGCCCAATTAAACAGCCTATACTTATACTAGAGACAACAGGGCTACGGACACACAGTTTCCTAGACTTGGATTAAGCTAAAGCCTGGACTAAACTGCAATGCCAATGGTGATTTGTGAACGCAAATCTTTTTAAGTCCAGGATTACACTTAATCTGGGTCTGGGGAACCAGCCCTTAAATGTTTGGTTCATTTCAACTTACAGATCAGGTGCATAAATTAACACTAGTCACAATGTCAATGGTGCATTTCAATCTAATAAAGTGTTCCCCCAGTTTAAAGAACCCTGTAGGACACCGTGGTCGTCTGCAGGGCTAAAGAACGAGTGCGTTTCAGCGCATGACCATGTCAGTTCGTGTGGGTCCCCTCTGGGCATACAGCTGAACACGCACTGTGGACAAATGGAGCACTGCTAATACACATGCAGCGAAGATGGCTGATCAAATTATAGAGCAACCTGGCCCACATTTACTGCCACACACACACACACACACACACACACACACACACACAGATGCAGGATCGGTGATCCAACATGGAAGATGACTGCTGCATCATTGACAGCACCTCTCAACAGTAAACCACTGAAATGCATCTGCACTTTAATTTGTAGCAACTGAAAAAGGTTGGTCACTAAATACTTTCGGTAGGTACTGACCACTGCATACCAGAACAACCCCACAAGACCTGCCTGATGTTTCGGAGATGTTCTGACCCAGTCGTCTAGCCATCGCAATTTGGCCCTTGTCAAATTGGCTCAGACGCTTATGCTTTCCTGCTTTTTACACCTCCTTAAATCGCCTTTAAGAACGGACTGCTCACTTGCTGCCCAATACTGCATATCCACCCTTCAACTCAGTTTCATCATAGCAACTTTTCTATCTTGACGAATCAGCAACAGTTGGCAGTTTGCACAATGATCATGCAGTCTAAATTTCTCCCTGTGTTCGCTCTTATGGTGAGAAGCATAACCTGACGGACACACCCACATTTTATATAAGGCTTTCTTGTTGATCCTCATCTAATGCAACCATCCTGGATTCTCTGAAAGGAAATGCAAAGCCGGTTATTGTTCAGTTCAGCCTTAGCTTAAAAATCCTGTTTGCTCAAACAACAATGTAATCAGTGCTTTATTTGATGGCCTTTCCCAAACACACACACACACAAGTGAACAGGACAGTGAAAAACACACTTCCTGATATTTTGTGGTCAACTTTTGCACAGAGATGGGGAAACACACTTCATAGTTACTGACATTCATAGCCTAACCTCTCATACAATCCACCAGCACAGGCTTCATACCCCTGGCTGATGCTGAACTGCCAGATGTTACCTTCCCACCCAGGTTCAGCAGCTTCAGCATCATCTCCAGCAGCATCTCCAGCATCATCTCCAGCATCTAACCACTCTCTCCACTGCCTCATCTGCAGCAGACGGACAGCTCAGACAATGAACACACAGTCTTGCACGTTGTTTCGTGCTGTTTATACCGGCTTTATCATTTTTAATCCTGTTTGTTTAAGACAGAGGGCCTCGTCTGCAGGCAGGCGTTGGTCCCAGCTGGGTTTCCATTTAGACCGAGGACAACCCAGGAGCTCGTTTTCAACCACAAACCGCGACCATGACCTTTAATACATCACATATAACCATATAAGCAGTGCTTTTTGTTTACATGTGAATGAATACTGACAGCTAGCTAACCTAGTCAGCTAGCTAGCTAGCCTCTGCAGCAATGTGTCCTATTACTAGTTAGAGTTAGCTAGCTAGCGCTATAGCTAACTGAGACATCACCGACACGACATCCTCGCCGTGTCCAATTTCAACGTGGCATTTAGCTACAAATCTAACGCGGGGCTGTGGGAATAGTGTGCAGCTTTAGCGATGATTAACAGCCACTAGAAACGTGGCCCACGTATCCTACAATAGCAGGAAAACAGCTGTTAGAGAGGAGATTGCGAGCTGGAGTCAGCTGTTACCTGACATTTTAGCCTAAGCCTAATCTCGAACCTGAGCCACCTGGAATTAGGTGGTACCAGGGAAAAGGTTGGTGGGTTTTAAAAGATAACCACCTATATATTTTTTTCTTCCAGCTTGCCAGCTAGCTAGCCACCTAGATAATTGAAAGTTTAAGGCTGAGGCAAGCGCTTGTTTGCTAACAGGTCGGTTAACGTTAGCTAGCTTAGCTTAGCTTAGCTAGCTAGCGTACTGGTGGTTAGCTAGCTAGCGCTAACGCTGGCCAGACCTACTCCCAGCGTAGCTGAGGCAGGTGACACGGCCTCCCATTTCACATTAACGGCTGTTAAAAGGACACGTTTATGAATGGAAAATGAGGAATAATTTAGCCCAGCAAATATGAATCGCCTCACCTCATCTTCCTTGTGATTCCTGATGCCACGTACTAAGTCCTGCAGGTTTTTGTCGAACATCCGATCGATGCTGCCTTTAACGATCTTTAGAGCCATGGCTGCCGGGGAGACCAAGCGGCTGTTCTCTGAGCTCTCAGGCCGCTGGACTGGCTCTCATCCACCCGTGAAGCCCAAGCAGAGCACCGCGGAGTTCTCCTGATCCAACCCGGGGAGATGACAGGTGATGCCGGCCAGGTCGCGTCCTCCTTCTCGCTGCAAAACAGTCGACTGTCGGTGGAGCCCGTCTAGGAAATGGCTGACAAAATGGCGCCCCGGTCAGCTGACTGGCTACATGATTTTATTTATTTATTTATTTATTTATTTTTTTACCCTTTTTTACTTTAACAAAACGTGAAACAGCACCACAGCTCTGACAATATATGAATCAGATACTTAGAGAGAACGAGAGGTACATAAAGACATTTATTTTTAATTATTATTATTATTATTATTAATTAATAACACAAAAATGATGATCTGTAGTGTTGTAAGGCCATTTGTATGATGGGGGGAAGCAAAACACTTAAATCTCAACTTTGGCTTTAAAATATCTGGCTTTGTAAATGTGGGATTTGCCAAGTACACAAATAGAGCCATAGAGCATGTGCTAAATCCTTACAGTTAATGAGTATTTTATTAGGAACTTAATAACACTAATACTAAGCATGGCCTCCTTTTCCTCTTAAAACACCTTCCAATTTTCATGGCATTTTGGAAACATTTCTTTAAGATTGTGGTGTTGACATTTTCGCAGATTTTCCAGGAGATTTTCCACATGCATGCTGTGAATTTCCCTTTCTACCACACCATGAAGCTACTGAATCTACTGGATTCAGATCTAGGGACTGAGCAGGCCACTGAAGACACTGAACTTACTGTAGTATGAAAGTAGATTGAGATGAGGTGACATGGCGCATTATCACGCTGAAAGGAGCTGTTAGGGATGGGTAAATTGTGGACATGAAGGGATGCAGATGGTCAGGAATGCTCAAATAGGTTGTAGACTCAAAGTCTGCCAAGAAAACATTCCCCGCACCTTTACATCATGTTGGCACAGGGCAGGTTGGGTCCATGGAGTCATGCTGTTGGCACCAAATTCTGACACTAGCACCTGTGTGCCTCAGATGACCTCAAGATTCATCAGACCAGGCTACATTTCTCATATCCAGTTCTGATGAGCCTGTGTTCACTGCAGCCTCAGCTTGCTGTTGTTGGCTGATTGAAGTGGAACTCGCCGTGGTCTTCTGCTGTTGTAGCCCACCTGATGGTTAGATGTGTTGTGTAAATTACAGAGAAGCTCACCACAATTGTAGAGTGGTTTTCTGAGTTACTGTAGACTTTGTCAGCTCCAACCAAACTGACCATTCTCTCTTGACCTCTTTCATCAACAAGGGGTTTCTGGCTGCAGAACCGCTGACTGGAGGTGTATTTCTTTCTTAGACCAATTTGAGTAAACTCTAGAGACTGTTCTGCTGAAAATGGCAGATCTGCAGTTTTAGGAATACTCAAACCTTCCAGATTCTGACCAACAATCATGCTGCACTTAAAAAAAAATAAATAAATCAGTTTTAGATTATCTTGTTATATCCCACCCAATCCCACTCCAAAGAGCAGGTTAGGGAGGGTAGAAAGGCTAGAGATATCAGAGTTATCAGCTGTGCTGTAAAGACATATTCAAAGTTAGGGCCACCATGCTGACTTTTATTGAATTTGTTTCCATTAATGATTAAAAATGATTTGACCAATTTACAGAGCACTAAAAACATGTTTATAATACGCAAGACAAGCAAATGTAGAAATGCTTCCAACAAAATATTGTCTATATGCTGTTAAGCCTGTACACAATGTAATCTGTCCTACTCAGTGTGCAGAAACTACAAAGAATTAGTAATGGGTAAACCTGACAACAGAATCTAGCAGTATAAGCCCATTGGAACACTATTTTCAGAAATGATACTTGACGTAGGTTAAAATCCACATGTACTACTGTATGAAAATATTTAATTAAATCCTGCTGTATGGCTCCATTTACACAGGGCTTTGAATAATGAAAAACATGTTTTTTCTAGTTTTTCTTTTTTATACAAAAAAGTGTGGGGGCTGACAACAGAAAAAAGATGCAAGTCTCGCTAACAAAAGGTGACCAATTTAGTACCAACCATTCCGTTTTCATTTACAGCAAGGCATTGGCGTTTCCTTTAAATATCAGACAAAGTTTTATGTTAATTCTGACCCCTCCCTCGCACTGACCAAATTACGTTTAGTGCAGGATCTCTGCCCCACTGAAACATGTACAAGGCTATTGCTGACCACATCATGTCTCAATTCCTGTTCCAATCGTGGACAAGTTCCTTCTCATTTTATATACAATATGAAAAAAAAATGGTGCTCATAAATGGTGGACAAAACCAACACAAACAAGAGGGTCAGAGGGGGTAAATGTTTGTAAAAGAGGGACACAGTCTACAGGAAGGATAACGTCTGCACAGAATACATGTATTAATGACAAACGTCTCTGTTTAGCTGAGAAAAGACAACTGCAGTTCCGATCTTCAGCTCTCTACCGGTTCTGTCTCTGCTGTTGAAGAGTGATCTGTAGGTTCAGGTGTGTGTGATCGTTCCTCTGCAGGACTATCTGGTCCAGGCCTGAAACAATGAACATTGTACAATTAAGCTCATTCAAGTAATAAAGGAAACCAAAAAAACAGAACCAACATTAATCATCAACGAAATCTTGCTCATGTCCATTAATTATTTATTTATTTAACCCAATTTTTCTACCAAATTTGTAAGGGTAACTACCCAATCCATGTTTATGTAAACTCCCCCTTTCCCTAATCACTAGCAATGCACCCAACACTAAGAGGGTGAAGACTACAACGTCACCTCCAACACATGTGATGGCGGCTGTGTAACATAGCTAGGTAGCCTAGCTCGCTTGGTGGAAAGTGCAGCTTCCCAGCTCCGATACAACAGCTAACAGGCGCCTGTGCTGAGCAATCTTACACTGGGAGTGATGTAGGAGGAAGAGCCATCAACCCACCCCTGGGAGAGCAAGGCTCTCAGACTTCAGCTGCTGATGGCAAGCAGCATAACATGGAATTCCAGCAATCCTCAGATCATAGTGGCAGCGATCCTCTGAGCCCCCATAATTTCTTTTTTTTGTAAACATTTGTTAGTACCTGCCCCACCGTGTGTGTTCATGTACTGTCCCCCTAAAAACATACTAGCGTGTGTCTGCGACATGAAAGCAACATGGAGAACTCTGAGCCACAGAGCCTACTGAGCAACCTGAGCATATTATATAATCATTCATTAATCGTATTCGAGGCAGAATGTTCCATTAATTGTGATATTAATTTGAAGTCATATAACCCAGCACTAGAGCCACATCATTATGGCCAAAAAAAAGTCAGAGCATCTCCTAAACAGCAAGGCTTGGGGGTAACTCCTGGTCTTCAGTGGCGAGTACCTGTCACCATGGTCCGAGGAAAGAAAGGATAGGAGTTGCATGCCAATGGCACAAGGACAACAATGGCCATCCATTTGGTCCAAATCAACAGAAGGGCTACTGCAGCACTAGTCTCAGAAAATAATAATTAACATTTGTTACAGGTGGAGTGTGTCAACACACACTGCCTCACACTGCCAGAGCACGTCAGGGCGCCCATGCTAACCCCGGTCCACCCTCGAAATTGCCTTTCATGGCCACACAAGGGTTGGAATTGGATCTTGGAGCGATGAAAGAATGTTGTCTGGTCCGATGAGTCCTATTGTCTTATACATCACATGGATGTCTTGATGAATGTGCTCCATTGACCTGTGAGATGTGCTGGATCAACAAGTTAGCTGACATGGAGGAGCCACCTCACAATATGTAAGACCTTTATAGGTCTTATAGAGTGAGCCGTTTGGGTGGCACACAGAACAACCTATTAGGCAGGTAGTGTTAAATTTTTGGCTCAATGGTGTACAAATAATGAAAATTGCAATTCAATTTTCCCCATTTTTTCTTACACACACTTTTTACCGCACCAACAACATGCTAATTAAAAGATACCTAGTGATTTCTCTGCAGGTGCAGACTTCAATTTGTTGTTTTTAACAATTACTAAAGAATAAAAAAAAAAATATTCAAACTGCAAAATGATCACAAGTCATATTTAATCTAAACATCAACAGGTCATTATACAGCTGTGTTCAGCAGTCTGAACCATCTGCACGAGGAGCTGTGTGCACTCAAACTGTGTTAGTCACTGTTAAACAAGGAACCAACTCAAGTAGACTTAATTTTTCTGTGGTAACTGTGCTGTAGAAAAACTGACAAGCAGCATTTAAACATTTCTCCCAATTCCTTAAACTTTAAAAGCATTAACTTCAAATTACTGATGCTTGCAGAAACGCTCAAATTGAGATTTTAATTTCTGTGCTGATCTGTCTTACATAAAGAAACAAAGTCACACCTTTCTAGGCCTTTTTTGCCACAGCGATCACAAAGATCACCATTTAATCAATTAAATGTGTTATGCAAGTGTTACTACTACAAAACTCTGGTATTACCATATCGTTTGTGGAATGTGGGATACTTTAATTTAGAGATCACATGCACATTTTCACAGTGCTCTTACTTGGCAGAAATATGAAGCAGATCAAGTTAAAGACGCTCAGCTCTATATACATCTATCTATCTCAAGGATCAATATAGCTTCTCCAAGTTACGATTAGAGAATAATAAATGGGGGAGGGAGGTTGTTATTTACCTGTCGCTGTTCGGGGATTTGTGCTCAGTTGGCTCTTCCTGCTCTGTGGACTTTGTGTTACATTCAGATTCAGAAACGTCTTCCTTTTTCACATCTTCAGACTCTCCGTTAACTGGTGTAGAATCTGCTGGGACAGATTTGAACTGCGATTAGAACAGGTCTGAATGTTAAATTGGTGAGGACACTGTGATAAGAGGAACTGGAAGGAATGCCAGTCTCACCACACTGTGAAACTGTAGTATCATTAGAGTTAGATTAGTCTTAACAGGGAGGTTACTGAAATGTAATTTGTAAGGAATTTGACCGGACAGCTTGTGAACACCACATGCAGGTTTGGTTGTTATATTTATTACATTGGAATTTCAAAAATACATTTAACCAACAAATAATTACTTCTCAAATTTCTAAAACTATGAACTACACTATCCAAAAGGTTATAGTGTCTATTGTATATTATAGTCACAGATAATCACACTAATACATAACTATGGTAACTCCCCTGTATATGTTTGAATACCAGCTTTGGAAGGTGTCTTTAAGCAAGAAATGACCAAACTGAAGCAAGCCGACCTGGCAAATGCAACCAAATCATTCAAGTGGTTACATGAGGCTAAAGAGGTCACCTGTATTCAGTGTTTCTGTATTGTCATCCTTCTCCTTCTCTTCTGGTTTTGGTTTATTTCCCTCCACCTTGCCCACAAACTGGAGTTTTAATTTGTTGTAGATCTCAGTAGCCTTCTCCATGACTGCACCGCTGGCCTTGTATCGGCGGATCTGTTAGACAAACAGAGGCAGAGGAGATTACTTCGGGAGCATTACCAGCATTCCCAGAAAAGCATGCCATGGTTACTTAAAATGGACTGAAAATGCAATATATCTGTTCACAGAAGCCTACAAAGCAGCACTGAGAATCTTTTTCCTAATTGCATCCACTGTATTTACTAGACACCATCCTTTAACGTGGCGGATTACTAGTTTTTTAAAAATAGATTTTAGTTATTAAGCACAGAATGCAGACCTTTTTGAGTGTGGTAATGACATCAGTGTTCTTTTGTAGGATCTGACTGGTGACCTGTACAGAGCCCAGCTCTTCCAATGCCTGTAAACATTTCTCAATGTCCTGAGATGCAAAAAGAAGAAAATAAGTCACAGTCAAGTCTCAGACTTACACTTAGAAAACAGAAGACACAGATTTGGTGAGCTGAAGCTTAAGAAGCTGAGCCAACGACAAATCTCTTGTGTTTGAGGGTAAACAGTATAACACTACTTGACCTTTAACAACATGCTCTTTAAACTGTTACAGGTGTTTTCAGCATTAAGATAAGTCACTTACTGGGTTGTCCACCTTCAGTGCAAACTTAATGTCTGTGTGGAGCTTCTGGAGTTTCTCTTCTGGAGAAGGCTCTAAGGAGATGCAAAGCAAGCAGCGTATTCAGAGTGTGAGCAAGATAAGACAGATAGACAGACAAATAGAGACAGACCAATGTAGTTTGGTGATCATCAGGGGTTGTTTAAAAAACATTCAGAATGAGTTTGTCTACAGGTATAGAAAGAAGATCTGAATGTCCATTAGTTCTTCTCCTATTGAACAGGTGTGACTATGGACTTCCATTAACTGGACAAACTGAGACGGATTGGGATTGGGAGACTCTTCAAGTCTTCCCTGTACACCTTCACTGTGGCAGCTCCAGATATCTCACCAAGTTAGCAGTTTCAGAGATGCTACCAAGCTTTGCCCGGCACCCTATATACCACCATAGAGCAGTTAACCTCTATAATTATCACCTTCCATCATCTAATACAGTTCATGACAACATCTCACTAGTGTCATCTGAGCTACTGTCACTATTAGGAAGGTGGTCGTAATATTCGGATATAGAAGCACAGAGCACACCTTTTATCTTCTTTTCCATTTTCTTCTCAGGTGGACGTTCAGGTCTTCGTCTTGGCTTCTCAGGCTTAGACCTTGGTTAAAGCAGATTAAACAGTTTCAATTAAACTGAAACCACCTCAAAACAGTCAAGCCAAGTTAGAGAGAGAGATGCAAGATCGTGACAAAGTACCTTGCATTGCGTTTCTCCTCAGACCGCTGCACCTTTCTCTCCTTCTTCTCCTTCTTTACATCCTTCTCTTTCTTTTGTCTGCTTTTCTGGCTGTCTTGACGTTTGGCTGACTTTTTCATCTGTTGAGAAAAATAATGTTAAATATTTTTAACACTTTTAAATCTTAAAAAAAAAAGAATGAAAAATTAGGAATCCATCTTAAACCAGCCTTGCCTCAGCAGGTGGTGGAGAGTCTGAATCTGAAGGTGCAGGAATGGGAGGCGGTGGTGGTTTCTTGGACTTTTTGAGAGGATGGTCATCCACACCTTCGTCTGAGCTGCTGCTACTGCTGCCTTGCCGTCCTTTGTTCTCCTTCTCCTTCTTTCTATTCTCCTCCTCCTCTTTTTCCCTCTCCCTCAGCCGTCGAAGTTCCTCGGCCTCCTCCTTCTTCCTGCGCTCCTCGAGCTCCCGCCGCCGTTGTTCATCTCTTTTCTTCCAATCGCTGATGCGGTCCGCATCACTGTCACTGCACAACCACCAGCAGATACAATTATTTTCTTATATGACCATTTTCTAAACTTACTTTTATATACAACTTATATGTGTAAATAGTTTATTTTGATGAATCTGATTGATTCTTGTTTCATTAGAAAGTATTTTGAGCTTTAATATCTGGACTTGTGCAGCTGTAATGATACACTTGCTTTCCATCAGCCAGCACTGCATTTAGTCCCAGCTTAGCTACCGATTGTCTGCAGCAATGACACACTTCATCACTACAGTGTGGACAGACTGACAAGACTGCTGTAGGATAAATGGGTGGTCATATGTAAATGTGTTTAAGGTTGTGACATCACAACTATGATAATTCAACAGCAACTTTTTTCTGCAGCTTTGTTTCCATGTACACTATAATGACAATGTATTGGGACATCTGCTCATTTGCAGTCCAAAATCAAGGGTATTTAAAAATAAATAAATAAATAAAATCTGCCTGGCCTTAGGCATGATGCCAATAGATTTATGTTTTTCTGCTCCAGTGAGTCCTATTCTGTTTACAAGATTTCTATACAGGGTCAAGACAAGCTGTGTGAGCAATAGGTGCATCTTAAAGTAGCTGAACGCTCTCATTAGAAGGGGTGTCCACAAACATTTGGTAGCGTAGTTCATAGTATTACAAATGTGAGAAGTAATTATTCTGGGTTAAATTTCTTTTTGAAATTGTAATGACAAATAGAACAACAAAACCTGCTAATAGACATAGTCATGTGCTTCATGCAAACTGTCAACTTAAACACTTTATTACACATTTGCACACTTAAAGAAGATGCACACATAAAAAGGGATGTCCTTTAACAATGTTTGCATATTATGCAGGTAGTCAAGCCCTCCTTAAATAGTAGTTGATTTAACCAAAAGCATTAAATGCATCTCTTTTTGACATTTCCTAACAAATTCTGTCAATACCATATTTTTATGCCTGTTGTGAGCGGACTGTGAAGCGTAGCAGCAAATGAAAGAGTTTAGTCAGACGCACCTGTCACTGTCTGAAGAAGAGGAAGCAGCTCTTTCTGGTGCCGGTTTGGGTTTCCTTGCACGTGGCTTCGGTGGAGGTTTCTCTGAATACAAATAAAGGCAAGTATGTGTTAGTATTCTGTTATGTTCATCTGAAACTCAACTGAGAGTCTTATAAGGGAAGGACTTCTGCTTCTTTGTTTGCCATCAACTGTCACTGAGCCATTAAGTAATGCAAAATCAACCAGCAGCAGCTGCTGGCCTCACCTTTCTTACGCGCCTGTGGACCCTTCCTGGGAGGAGGCTCAGAGTCAGACTCAGACTTTGATCCAGACTGAGATTCGGACCCAGAGATGGCCGGTCGTGGCTTCACGTCCTCAGAGTCACTCCTGTCCCGCTTGTGATCTGACTGGGAGCCTGACTCGGAATCGGAGTCTGAGGATGCTTTCTGAAATGGACCACAAATTATAGAACAAGAATATTCTACTGGTTTGATGACTATGATTGGTTTTGACTGTGATGACTGTTGGACTGTTGTGATCAACTGTGATGACTGTTGGACTGTCACACACTCACCTTTTTTCTGCCTCGGCCTGGAGGCTTCCTGCCACCTCGGCCACCTGACTCTTTCTGTGGAGTGAAGTCCTGAGGAGCACACATAAGGAATATCGTATAAGCTGTGATAAACACTTCTCAAAAACAACAGCAACCAAGTTGCGGTAGCTGTCCACTGGTTTACACTAGCTTTGATATGGCAAAACAGTGCTTTCAGAGCCACTAAACACTGCAGAGAAGCAGATAATTCCATTTATTTTTCAACAAAAAGGGAAAAAATGATCAATGTAACTTTAAACACCTCCAGAAATAGCCTGGCTATTATGAATGTAAACATTTTAACCAAACTGATTAATATAATATGATATATACAGCTATAATTGACAAAGATTGTTTTTGTTTTTAAATGGTATATATTCCACCATGTAAATATTCACACTGTGTATTCCATGTATTGTTAATGTAAATTAATAGTCTTACTGCTGATATTAATAATTATAAATAATAACAATGCATGAAATCTTTGTAGCCATCAGTCTTTGTAACTTCAGAAATGTACACCACTGATATTTGAGAGTTGGTATGTTGAACCAGGTGGTCCAGGGCTGGGAGAATAATATACCGGACAGCTCTGTGGGGGACTGTACATTACAATACCAGCCCAGAACAGAACGATCTTAGTGCATGCAGACAGACAGATACCTGGTCACTGTTTTTGCCAGAGTCAGAGTCAGAGCTGGGTGAAGGTTCTGGCTCAGAGGGAGATCCGCTCTCCTCTTGCTCTCGCTCACTGGATGACCCTCTGCCTCTTTTTGCTGGGGGCCGCTAGAGAGAAGAAACAAGAATCTTGCTCACATTACAATGTCACTTGCCAGAAGGATTTTTAAGAATTTTTAGCCATTTGCAGTCAGACATTTAAACACCACCAATAGTTTATTTTCTATGTGGAGATAAGTGAATAAATCCTCAACCAGAAGCACATGTAAACAAGGCATTTTCTTGCACCTTTTAGGGCTCTTTTTCTGTTTAGCTGATGAATTTAACATATTGGAAAAATGAATAAAACGAAATCCGGCATTTCCTCATTACCTCGATATGTTAAAATAAAGTTTACAGTCAGTAAATGTTCTCAATGGAGGATGTGTACTTAACTTTACATAGAAAATCATATAAAACATGTTGTTTAACAAGTTACACACTCCTGCTCTGTTAAACGTATCCTTCATCACCATTCACATGGTTAACTGACAAAGAACCTGACAAAGATGAAGCGTAATAGAGCATGCAAAAATCTGAGGCATGTCAGACGTTACGAATTATCTACTTGCCCACAATCAGGAGAGGCAACGTGACTTCTTATTTGACACTATAGCCACCATAACAGAACCTGCATTATTGATTTTGCAGAAGCAAATGTTACTACGTATCTACCTTTGGTGGTGCTGGAGCTTTCCGTTTCACTGCTCCTCTGCCCTGCTCTTCACTCCCGGACTCAGAATCGTCACTTCCTGTGTCTGCTTTTCTCGGTACCACTGCTTCCTCCTCATCTGGCGCATCACTTCCTGCAGCAGCTTCATTCTCCTCACTCTCTGACGAGCTTGCGGGCTAAGCATGTGGCACTCCGGTTAATTTTTATAAGAAGAACATTTTTACATACTAAACTATACATGGTGTTCTCTGTGATGGAATCACGTCATGAGCAAAGTATAAGAGGTTCTTCAGGTTCTTTGTTTAATCTTGACAGAGAAACATGGGCTTTGAACTATGTAGATGTTATAAATGATACCAAAATCAGAACTTGACTAACAGGGGATTTCTTTGGAACCAGACCTGGTAAATTAGTTAAAAATGATAAATTGCTTGAAGTACATCTTTCCCACAGTGAATCCACTTGAATAGGTAATCACCCGACCATACAAACATGCAAAAATGGCACCATCACGAACACTCAAGCAAAGGCAGAGCTATTAGGCTACATTTTCACCAGCTCAATATCTATTAAACTATTTCTACGTTAAAAGAAAAAGAATGCAAACGTGAGACTGCACTGATTGTTTACATACCAATGTTGTAAATATAGTCCTTATA
Organism: Salminus brasiliensis; assembly: GCF_030463535.1. NCBI lineage: Eukaryota > Metazoa > Chordata > Actinopteri > Characiformes > Bryconidae > Salminus > Salminus brasiliensis. Next base: position 7,980,898 of record NC_132894.1, on the reverse strand, counting down.
GTCTTTTAGTGTGATCTAATAGGAAATATGTAATTACAGAGAGACTTAGAGTCAAAGTTGTTTACAGTGGTGGTGAATGAAACTAAACTGGATAATCTGAATAATGTAATGCCTCTAAAAGTCACATCTCAGTGTTGTTACTAAGTGGTAACAAACATGCTGCCTGATACGGAGATGGATTTTTTTTATCCCAAAACAACTATTTAAAAAAATTGGGGTGCATGCAGGCATGTGAGGTGCCTTTAGGCAGTGGTCAGAGCACTGGGTTACTGATTACAGGATTATGGGTTCGATATCTGGGTCTGCTAAGCTGCCACTGTTGGGCCCTTGAGCAAGGTCCTTAACCCTATCTGCTCCAGGGGTGCTGAAAGACGACTGACCCTGTGCACTGACCTCAGCTTTCCAAGGTGGGATGTACAAGAAGACTTTTACTGTACTGTACAAGGGGGTACGTTTAATGGCAATAAGGGTAACAACTACTACTTCTTCAAAATAAATTCTAATATGAGAACTCTGAGGCTTTACTAGTCATTTTGAATAGCAAATAAAATAGTAATGTTTGGATTTTAGACATTATGAGCTGGTTCCTTCCACCACCACTGAAAAGAACAAAGTCAAGGAGTTTCTCTACAGCGTGCCACCTCGCATCAGAAATCTGCAGAAATGCTTTAAAACACGTGTCACACTTACAGCAGGAGGAGCACTGTAAGAAGCATGGGGGTTGTTCTGGATCTCCCACAATCCCTCATTAAATCCTTTCCTTTTGTTGGGTTTCCCATAACGGTCCTGGTACTTCTCATAGGCAAAGAGGTCCTTTGGTGCAAGGAATGCTCTACATTGAAGGAAGGCAAAAACAAAAGTTCTTGTACTGCCATCTATTGGCTCTTAAAAGCAAAAAAACGACAGGCCTGTCTACCATTTTGCATACAGTCGCAGATGTTTTCAGCTTCAATTTAGCAACTAATCAAAGCTTTTGCTAAATGTTCACACAACGGTAAACAACAAAAACAACAAGAAAAAATAAGCTGTGAACCAACAGAAAAGTTCTGCTCATCCCCATTTTACATGAAAATAATTTCTCACTGACATTTGCAGCTGCTACGAAGAGAACATCTCTGAGCATTGTGCATGTCCAAGTGATTACGTTTTTCACACTTACGTTTCATGAGTCCCAAAGAAAAAAATGGGGATTTTATTAGGAGGTGGTTTCACGGCCCCTTCGGCAACATCTTCAATCTAAAAGTGAAAGCAGAAGACAAACAATACAGGGTATTAGAACTGGTATAAGGAAAGGCAGAAAGACAGGTAGACAGACAGGCAGCAGGCCAACTCAGCAGTACAGTTCAATATGCAAAATATGAGCACTGTAATAAAATGAGCTGGGGTTGTTTCCACATGAAAAGTAAGATATTTTATACTTTTAATTGGGGTTTAGGTCAGAAATAAGCCAGAAAATCAGAAATAAGCCAGGAAAAACACACAAACTGAAAGCACAACATGCCATCAGATGGGATCCTGGGTCCAAAGCTGTAATCGTACAAGTGAGTGTCTTAAGCAAGCTTAAGTAAAAATGTCATTTTAAGCCTGAGCCTAACCCTGGCTTTTTTTTCTCATTCAAGTGCTCTCTCCAGCTGGCTTAACTTACCCATATAATTATGCAGGTGTCTGATATGATATAAAGAGATATAAATAACACAGAGACCTACTGAACACACAACATTCTCGGTCAGACAAGGCTGAACTTCAATTCTCCGTTCCACCTTAAACAGTGAAGCACTTTGCAGTCTGTTGTGTACCTTCTGCAATGTATCTGCTGCACCATTTAAGGTGGAATGGATCATTAACATCAGAAACTGGCTAATAAACAGCCAACTTCAGCTCCATGCTAGACTAGGCTATGCAAGACAATGTTTAACAACGCAGCTGAAACAGCAGGGCCTGTGCACACCGTGGTGTGTGTGTGTATGTAGCATGTCTCGGCTAGCTGGGGGTGTGTATGTGTTCCGGAGAGCCTTGCTCTGCCCCCTCTCTCGGGATGCGGAGCTCCGGCCACAACGCCGCCGGCCTCTTGCTTACCCTGGCTGGCCAGTGGGGGTACCCCTTCATCTTGGCGAAGACGAGGTCGCCCGGCCGAAAGTTGTGCGGCATCTCCTCTGTTTGGCTTGTGCAGAAGTGGTCTGTGGTGTCTGTATTTTTTGCTCTTCGGCTGCGGCCCGTTTTTCCTCTCCGGACCGGAGCTCCACAAAACGCGCTCACAGCTCCAGCACCAGTTTCCGCTCACACAACCGAGCCCAGCGCGGAAGTCCCGCCTCCATCCAGGCGTTTCATTGGAGAACCGGCCTGCCATTCAGTGCTCTCAGCCAATAGAAACTTACAATGTGTATCGCGCTTAGGTTTATTATTACAATCAAGTGGAAATAATTCCAACCGACCAAAACTGCATTATAGCAAATATTTAATTAATTAAAATATTATAACAACGACTGCTTGAGACTAATAATATACGAAGAGATCAATTCTGGAATTTTATAAAAATATAAATAAATGGCTATTAGTATTTAACCCTGGTTCAAAAAAATATTTATATACTTAAAAAAATAAATAAATAAATATATATTTAATAAATATTTATCCTAAATAGGATAAACTACTGATAAATCTAACATCTAGCTAGTATCTGGGTTCTACGTGGTTTTACATGGTTGTATTTGTAAAAACTGTATGATTGACACTTTCATCAAATATTAAAAAAAAAAAAAATAACACAAAATAAGTGCTATCTGAGGACTACAGAGCACTGATATTATCTCTGACAAATCTAAAGGACAGTTCATGGCCAGCAATAACTACTAAGTGGTCATACTCTTGTTATTGTTATTGTTATTACAACTTGTAATTGTGGTGGATAGAGAAGCCTTGACCCATATTTTGTACTTTTGCTAAATACTGGCTCAATTAAAAGACATTTAAAAAAGCTACAGCTACAGAAGTAGCAGAAGTAGAATTCCATACAGAAATTCAGGAGAACATCCAGCATCCGGCAGTATAGAAACTGAGTTAGCTGTTTTGTATTTACATGTATGACGTTTGGCTGAAACTCTTACTCAGAGAGAATTACACTTGCATTCTGTTACACAGGTAGAAAAATGTAGAGTTAGGAGTCTTGCCAAAGACCCCTTTTGGTGTTGTTGACCTATTGTGCCACAAGCAGTGTTGTTCCCAGCTACACAACACCAATCGCTTTTCTTGTTCTGTTAAAGAACCCAGCATAGCCAGTGTATGATGTGGTTTGATCGCTGGAATGCTGACCAACTAAACCAGCCCCCGAAATGCTCAGTCAGCATTACCCATGTTTTACCCGGCTAGATTTACACATGACACGAAATTACTTTTTCTGCTAATGATACTATGCAGAAACCTTGAGTATCGTCTGGTACCGATTTAAAAATCCAGTCTTATTCCAAAAAAACTTACTGATACTGCATGAGTATCTGAACATACCAGTCAAACGCTCTTCCACCCCCGCAGTGTTTGTGATATGACCCGAAGTGATCCCTGGTGGTCTATTGGTGAGGATTCTGTGCTCTCGCCACTGTGGCCCGGGTTTAATTCACAGGGAAAATACCTTTCAGCGGCTAAAGCACCAGGCTTTTGATGACAGGGTTGTGGGTTCGATATCCAGGCTCCAGGCAAGCTGCCAATGTTGAGCCCTTGAGCAAGACCCCTCACCCTTTTTGCTCCCCGGGCCCTGCAGCAATGGCTGCCCACTGCTCCGGGCATGTGTGCTCACTGTCACTGTGTGTGTTTGATCACTAGTATGTATGTGTGCGTGTTCACTGCATGGATGGGTTAAAGGCAGAGGCCAAATCCCATCTGTGCCCATCCGTCCTGTCTTGATCCAGCATTTCCTGCTGATATCGGCCCGATAATGATACCCATAAATACTGGTACCGTCATGATACCCATAAATACTGGTAAAACTACCCTAATTTGCTCACAAATAAATCACAAATAAATAATAAAGGTTTTACTAATAACTAAGGAATCAAATTATAGCCAGAGGACATGCAACTACTACCCACCTGTATTAGCAACTGTTTTTAGTGGCTAAATGTTATTTAAATCTATACATTACATTTTAGTATTGTACTTATTTAATAATTGTTTCTCCTTAATAATCAGACTTGCTATTAAACTCATAATTACTGTGTTTTTGTGTCAGAAAAGGGAACATTTGGTTTGTACATCCGCTGCACTAGATGTCGCTAAAAACACCATTCCGCCTCACAGAGGCCTCGTTTCCTGCCCGTCCCTCTCCCCGTGGATGTAAACAGATTACTAGGCTCGGTTTGTATGTCCAGACAGTTATCTGTCCCTTTTTAATACAGTTGCACTAACAATGAAGAAGTTTTTCGAAGATTTCAAGAAGGACATCAAATTTAAGTCAGCGGGACCAGGGAAGAAACTTACTGAGGAGGGCAGGTAAACACAGCTGTGCATCAGGACTGATCTGGATCTGACAGCTACTAACTGTTAAGCTCTGCTGGTTTAGGGAGCAGTAAGATCCTCTGCACACATTTAGCTAACACTGTTACACCATATCTGATAAAACACATTCGTAAAAATTCCTAAAAGCTTTAATTGTACTTATTTGTTTGTCATGTTTGTCTTCAGCTAATCCCAATAACTGCCTGAAGCGAATTCATGGATGCAAACGCTACTGTTTTAGTGGCTAGCTATTGACCTCAGTCCAGTTCATTCAGACCTGCCGAGGGCTTTAACGATACACTTTACAGGTTTTAATACGATTTAAATCTCAAATGTCGACGTTTTATTTGTGCGAGACGTGTTGATCATGTTGTGTAAAGCATACATTGGTTTGGTTGAGGAAAGGTAGGTAGCTACTATGGTCAGTGGTCAGTGGTCAGTGGTATCAATCTAAAGGCAAGGAGGCAGATGAAAGACCCTTATAAGAGAATAAGGGACGTGCACTAATTTGCTCACAAATAAATCACAAATAAATAATAAAGGTTTTACTAATTACTAAGGAGTCAAATTATAGCCAGAGGACATGCAACTACTACCCACCTGTATTAGCAACTGTTTTTAGTGGCTAAATGTTATTTAAATCTATACATTACATTTTAGTATTGTACTTATTTAATAAGTACAATACTAAAATGCACTAATGCATGAATTCGTACCCCCTTCTGTTATACCATAGCTTTTAAACCTTCACACTAATTCAACACTAATTACTAATATCTGCATTCAGTAAAGTAAGCAGTACGCCTAAGTGGAAAAATCCACTGACTTTGTTGAAGCCTGCCTTCCTCGCCTCCCCCTGATTATCCAGGAATTTGATCACAGAGCTTATTCCAAAGCAAACCGTGTTATTAGTCATAACAGTCTTGTGCTCATAAGACATGTGCTCATGTTTGTATTTTCAGCGCTAGGCCCTCAGTGGCTCAGAGCAGCAACCAGGCGAAGCCTCGCTATGCACCCAACGAAAGCACTCAGAGAGCTGGAGCCGCAGCACTGGCCCGAGTGGAGCAGCAGCACCGGCCGCGCATAAACACCTCGCAGGAGGCCATCAGGAACCAGGGTGAGTTAGTCTTCAGGAGTTCAATCCGAGTAGGGTGTTACTGACAGACAGACAAGACAACCATATTCACATATTCTGCCCATAACCCATCCTTGCAAAGAACACACACACACACACAGTGACTATGAGCACACATGCTCCTCTAGCTTCTGATGAATCTGCTTTAAGATGACCTGGACCTGAAGTTTTATTCATATGTCGTCCTGGATCAGATATCAAATCTAGTTCCTGCTCATGTGACAGTCACAACGATAATTCACATGCTTGTGCATGCATCGTCTTTTTAAATTATGAACAGCTGAGCTATATCTGGATCAAATTATCATTGGTTATCAGTGTTTTTTTTTGGGGGGGGGGGTTGCTGCTGCATAGGCTGAATCTCAAATGGCTGAATAAAGAGCCATTTGTAATTGGCCCCTGTGCATGCGGTGTGGTGTGCTTTAGCATCTGAGGAATGCACAGCAAACAATATGATTACTCTGTCAGTTAGTAGTACTGGTACAGAGTCTTTTCTGTTTCAGTGAGGAAGGAGCTTGAGGCGGAGGCTGCCGCCACAGCAGCAGAACCTAAAAGCGTGGATGCTGAGGCAAGAAGCAGTTTTGCCCTAACACTGTCCATTAATATAGTGATTACTTGTCATCTTGTTCTCAGTTTAGTTGGTCTATAGCAATCCGTTCTGCTGCTTCTCTTTTTCCAGGTTCCGGTGAAGGACCCAGCATGTTTCTCTGTATCCGGAGTGTACTTTATCTGCCCCTTGACGGGGGAAACCTTAACGAAGAGCGAGAGAGAGATGCACATTAAAGAGGCCATTCTCCTGGTATGTGTATTTACAGTTCCAGCACTGGGCCGACCTGCTGTGTGAGAAACTTTATTTATCGGTGTTCTTTCTTGCAGAGATTCTCTGAGAATCCAGTCGAGGCTTCTGTTATGATGATCCATACTTTCAACAAGGACAGAGAGAAAGTGAAGGCTGCGGTGGATATCATCAGCAAGTGAGCACCAGCTTCCTTTTGTGTTTAGAAAAACGAGTGCAAATTGTGCTACATTTTTTTTTCAATACTTTTCAGATACATTGACAACATCTGTAAAAATCCAACGGAAGAGAAATACAGAAAGATTAAAGTCAGCAACAAAGTCTTTCAGGTTAGTAATACACACGTGCAATGAACCCACGCTTTCTGAGGCAGTATCTGATTGATTTGTCTCTCTTAGGGAACCTTACACAGTATTATAAACATGAACCAAACTGAAAACATGTTTTTTTTTACTTATTTTATACTGTTCTTTTTAAACAAACTGGACCTCAGAGTAAAAGACATACAGGACCATAGTAACGATTAGGTGCTGGAATATCTTTAGGCTTCCCACCCATTTTAGAAACACGTTTTCCAGGACTGCAGCAGGACATTTTCAATGATTTGTACATCAACAAATTCACAATAAACTGATCTCTCTGTCTTTAAATATTTATATCTTTAAATATTCGTACTTACCTCAAACTCCACCACATCACAAAATCATGTATCACGCAAAATCTCTCCTTCACCTCATTATTCTACAGGAGAAGGTCCGTGGGATCGAGGGGAGTCGAGAGTATTTGCAGGCTCTTGGATTTGAGAGCATCATGCTCCCAGTTGATGGGCAAGGTAAATAAATATACAGTGTAATTAATAAACTTAAAGTCTTTTTGACATGACATAAGTGTGATGATATAAGTAGCTGATTTTTTTGCATACAGCAACTGTAATGACAAACCACATCATCCCTGTTCACTTATTTGGCTTGAAAACAGAACAGCAGAATTGATAATACTATGGCTAAACTGTCTGGACATTCCTCCTGCCATTCTCCAGAGGACACAGAGGAGTTCCTGTTGCTGCCGGAGCAGGAGGCAGCATCCCTGGAGCAGATGAAGGAGAAGAAGGAGCAGCTGCAGAACGGGGAGCCTGTCAGAGCCAAGCTGGACCGCCAGCCTCAAGCCTTCAGACCTTCACAGCATGCTACTCGTTTTGAGCTGCCACCAGACTTCTACAACCTGACTGCAGAAGAGCTGAAAAGAGAACAGCAGCAGAAGTATGACGGCAAAGGAATATAGCTCCTCAGGGTCTATGACACTCGTTTCAGTATCCATCCCAATATCAATCTTGATCGGTTTCCAGTTATCTACTTAAGGGAAATCAATAACGGATAGACCTCACCCTTTCTTATCAAGGCACATTTTAAAAGGAACTGACCTGGGGCTGCGAGTGTTCCAGCAGACTAAGGTGCTGCCACTATGATCAGAGGATCGCTCGTTCAAATCCCAGGTCAACCTGCTTGCCATCAGCAGACGGAATCCAAGAGAGCACAGTTGTCCGGGGTGGTTGATAGCACTTCCTCCCCACATTACTCTTACTGTGATGTTGGTCAGGACAGTCCTCTGTTAGGTTTCCTTTAAGCACACTGGCTGCCTAGCAATGCTGCATCAGCGGATGTTCGAAAAGGTTCTGGCAGGCTTCATGTGTATCAAAGGAGACGTATGGTAGTCTTAACGCTCCTAGTGTTGGGGCATTGCTAGTTTCAGGGGGAGTTCACATTAACGGGGGTAAAAATAAAGGGAGTAAAATTAGAAATGAAAATGAAAAAAAAAAAAAATAGAAGGAACTGAAATAACTCACTAAATGTTGTTTTATATATGAGCTTCAGTTGAGAGACTGTAGCTGTGTAGACTGCATTATAGAATAATCTTTGTGATTCACAGCCTTTTTTTGAAAACTGTCTTTCAGAAGCGATATAGTTGAGAGAAATTCCATGCTGCGGACAAAAGCCATGCGGGAAAAGGACGAGCAAAGGGAGAGAAGGAAGTACAACTACACTCTCCTAAGAGTGCGGTTACCAGACGGGAATATACTACAAGGTATGCAAGTCTTTTTAACACTTGCCCTGAAATCAGGTAAACCACATGGAAGTGACTGTGTTTTGGGTTGGGTTTTTTTTGTGCATTTTTTTACTCATAAAATGGTCTGACTATTAGCTAAGTCACAAGAATAGACAAACGAATGGTAACTAAACTAAAAGGGGATGAGCATTCTTGTGATTTAATATTTTTGTAGCAATTTACATTTTAATTTTATTAATTAACAAGCGGATCTGGTTTTGCAACCCCAGGCTGAGCGCTAACTGCTAACACTGGTGAAGTGTGCAGGAAAATGCTCATAAGAACTGCGTAATGCTGCTTAACCCAAGTCACATTCATGTAAAATCCGGTATTATTACTGGACGGCTTCAGTGCACATGCTACTTTTACGTTCATTGCTGGTTCTATATCTTTCAAAAGTCCAGAAATGCATGTGTAAAGCATTTCCTCCTTGAGGTGTGGCTCAAAGCACAGATTCCACTTCCCGACTGTAGAACCCAGGGGAGCCCAGGAGCAAGACACACAGATTCTCCATTAATGTTGCTTTAAATGATCTAAATAAACCACTTCCAAAACCTCCCTTACTTCTTTCCACGAACCACACCTCTTCTACACACAATTCCCAGTACAGTCCCCTGGGTTCTCAATGGGATTTAAATCTGGTGATTGTGTTGCCCATGACATCACCTGAACCGCTGTACTCCTCAACCCACTCTGTCGTTTGATAACGTCTTGCATCTTGCATTGTCTTGTGGGTGGATCAAGTCATATTTGGGCCTTCAAGCACATCCAGAACAGTATACGGGTAGTGAACATCCGTGTGTGACACTACGTACACTTGGGCAATTCCTTTTGACTGCCAGCGTATTTGACCCAGCACAGTCAACACTGATTTCACAAGCTTATCAACATTTACCCACAGGAACTTTCCTGGCCTGGGAGAGAGTGGCCGCGCTGTATCAGTTTGTGCGAGATTCACTGGAGAACGGCTGGCAGCCCTTCGAGCTGTTGGCACCTGGCGGCCAGAAACTGAAGGAAGACGAGGACGTGGCACTGAATGAATGTAACCTTGTAAGTACAGCAATTTCGTGAGAAATAAGGTGACCGGATATTCTGTGGTCAAGAGGATGGTAGGGGTCATTATAACTACTTTTATAATGTTTGTGGACACCCCTTCTAATGAATGCATCTAGCTACTTTATGTTGCACCCATTGCTGACACAGGTATGCAAATGCACACACACACAGAGCTTGTCTAATCCCTGTGGAGAAGTATTGGCAATAGAATAGGACTCTGTGGAGCAGATAAACATGAACCCATTGGCATCATGCCTAATGCCAGGCGTGGGCTAGAGGGTTATAATGTGGAGCTGTGTGAACTTTTGGAATGAGGTGGGGTGGTGATCATCCTACATGCAGTCTAATCCTTACAGCAATGCCATTTTTTTTAAGCTGTTGATTTTGAGAGAAATAATGAATGAACCAGTAAAAACAAACCTGTTTATTGACAAACTCAAAATGACCCTCATTATTAACTAAAAACATTACTGGGAAAACATATCCATCATGCATGTTTGCAAATCTCTTATGCACTTTGTGACTGAGTTACGCGGCTAATGGGTAGTACGACTTTCCATTTCCTCCTTTGGACGATGATTGCACAGCAGCTTTTAAAAAAAAATGTATTTATTTATTTGTCAATTTTTCCTTTTTTGTTCCTCCCCAATGTGGTACAGCCATTTAACCCTTATACACTTTCAGAATGTTAATGAAATTGTTAGTAGGGTGTCGGAAGGCAGGCCTGCAGCAGCTTTAGATATCGATTTATTGAATTTTTGGCCCAACTGTGTCATTTTTTTTTCCCCAACCCGTTGATTCCCGATCACATAATACCATCAGCATGGGGAGGGTGAAGAAGGCAAGCACCTGAAGCAATTCAATTACATTACATGAGTGAAGCAAGAGTGCTGGGCCAGCGATCGTTTAGATGCCTGGACGGTTGTGGAGTCACTGGGGATTAAACCCTCTCCACTTGGTAGTCTCAAAAAGATTTCTAGCCTGCTATTATTTTTGACTGACTGAATTGAGAATACAACTAAAATCTATGGTGTGAATATATTAACAAAATGATAAAGATAGAGGTACCCAAGAATAGGACCCTTTTTTCCCCCCCTGAATAAAGGACAGAATTGTAGGACAATGAGCCAGAATTCCCAAAATATACAACATGCTATTGAAAAGCCTCCACTCCCAATGTTAGAGAACATTAGAGTGACACATAAGTGTTCACCTTTTAATGATTTCTCCTCTTCCTTCCCTCAGGCCCCTGCAGCTCTCTTGACTTTTTCTTGGGACGCTGTGGTCCAGGCAGACATTGCTGCAGCTGGAGGACAGAGCAGTTCGGTTCTGAAGCCAGAACTGCTACAGAACATAAAGAGCCTGAGCTGAACACTGGCTCTGATCCCTTTCTGCTCTCCCTGCCTGTGCCTCCTGTTTCCTCTCTTCTGTTAACAGCCCCCTTTCCCTGCTGGAGTCCACGCAACCGAGTTCACATTCACAGGCTCAGAGCATTACTGCAAGTGCTGGTAGGGTGTTATGAGATAAGAAATGTGGGAGAACACAGTGGTATTGCTTAGTCAGTAATCAAGCAGCTTGAGCGGTGACAACTTTGAATAGGGGTTTCAGCACTTTTACAACTAAGCAAAGGCATTGTAACACCTCGTTTGCCTCAGACGAGAAGGATATTTTTGTGATTAAATGTTCAGTGTATTGTTTGTAAGCTGGAGAATGAATTTATTTCTACTGCACTGTGAGGCTGCTGTAAACCAGTCCCTGTCTCCGAACCAGTGTCCTACCGAAGAGTTGGTATTTTTAGACAGATCTGTTAAATGTGGAACAGATGAAAGCACTTTGAAGCTTCTTTAACTGAGGAGAATTATTAAATATGCTAATCCAGTTTGCAAGATACTGGTAGTCAAGTGTAGTGAAGTTATTTTCATATTTTATTTTGTATTTAATAGCTTTAACGACTACGCAAACACACTTAAAAGGATTGCATACTGAACACTGCAGAAACCAGGATGACAACAAGCTACCTCCTCACAAACCAGTAAATATTCTCACATTTCATGAGAACACTAAACACCAGAATGCGGTTATGAAGTTTTCTTGCCCAAGTAGTACAGTATGCATCTTGTCAGTGGTTCCCAGCATCAGTAGAGAACAGCAAAGAAGCAACCTGCTTGTTAAACTGTTTGTTTGTTTTAGTTGAACGTTTAATTGATAATCAACGCATAGCACAAGAGAAATGCCGTTATCTGTCTGCAGTAGCATCGTTTTGTTGCTTTGACTGATTTACAGTATGTAATAAAGTTTAACAGTGCATTAGATCTGTCAGTTTTGACTAATTTTGGCCAGCAGCATCAGCAGCAGCTTGTCAAGTCTGATTCACTTGAGCATAGCTTCTTTTCTTTTCCATCAACTAGTGGCTCACGAAGATTTTTTTTAAATAATGCTTTATTTAAACAAGTATTAGACACCTATTACAACTGCAAGTTGTCCTGCAGTTGTTTTAGAGCTTCAGAAAACATTATGCCAACAGACAGATTAATGTTAAATTCTTCTTTCCTTTTATGGACGGTCATGTAACATTTCCACCTCTAAACCATTTTCCAACATTACATTATAGAGGTCTGAAATATCATTTACACCGTGTTTAGCAGCTTGGAGAACAAACAGCACTTACAGGGTCTTCTTTTTTCCTTTTTACAAAAGCTCCAAGAGACTAAAAGAGAATCCAACCAAACATTGGCAGGCATACATGAGCCATGATGCAGATAAGTAAAGGCATATAAAAGTGCGATACATTTAACAAATCATTTTTTTAATGAAATAACCCAGTTCAAGTATTCTGGAAAAAAAACACTTATATATATACTTTATGTGATAAAACACTGAGCCGACACTGAGCTATAAGTCCAGCAGACAGCTACTACTCCTGAGCTTATATTCATTAAGCTTCAAGCTCGAGTGATCAACTTTCTTATATGGTGAACTGATTGACCGGGTCGGATCCAAGATGAGCACTCGTGTTTGGAAAGCTTAATGAATACAGGCCCAGGTCGTACAAAGTGATGTGATGTTTGGACCACTGTGGACCAGCAGAGCCTACAGAGTCTGTTCATGAGTAAGCCTGCCACCACTTATCCATTGGGGCAGAGAATTAAACCACAGCTGCCTCTTCAAAAGAGCTTGTTTGAGCTTAAAATAGTCCACTGGTAGTATTTTACAATGATCAGATGCTTAATTTAACGTTTAAATGGCGTGACTGCGCATTTGAGAGGCTTTTGTAATATTGGGTCTTCCCACTGATTGCGGACTAGATTCTTTTAGCCATTCTTTACACATGGACCAAGACATGTTGAGCATGGTGTCGAGTTTCAGGCAGTGGCTGTTGTAGGGCAAGGAAGGGACAGTGCAGTATCACTGATGTTCACTGGCTCTGCAGTCTTAGCTTCTGTTGTGGATGTTTGGCCTCCTTGTTCAGATGATCCTAAATTAAGTAGTTGAAAAGAGACGATCAATGTTTGGCCTCCTCTGTGTAGCTGATATCTATCTATTCGGAGTTAGGGATCTGTAGTTCACAATCTAAAGACTTACCATTATTTTGCGACTGTTCACACAAAATGATGCAGTCATCATCCTCATCATCCTCTGTGTCCGCTTGAAATCCATCAGTTTCCATTGCCTCAGTCTAAGAAATACATAGCACAAACTATAACTTTACCGCTGTCCTCGTTTGTGCACTGTAATGGTGATATTACTCTAGAGCAATCAGAAAACTGTACAGGATTCCACACTACCACAATCTATACAACATTAACCTTCTACAAACAATATGGATGTACCTGTTCAGGGTCAGTACATTTCTTCATGTATTTAGTGATCGAGTGGTTGCTGGCACTCTTCCTCCTGTTGGAGGGGGTGGTGGATGAGGACTGGGGTGCGCTAGGAGAGGTGCTCTGTGACCCTGGCAACTGTCCTGTGGGCTCGTCACGGGGCGCGTGGGCTCCAGAGGTGAGGTAGGTCCATTTGCAAGGCACTGGCAGAGAATCTTGCCCAAAGCGTGCCAGGACATCAGCATGCACGTACCAGCAGCAGCGCCTGTAAGTTGAGCGCTTCTCATATACTGCATTCTCCTTCATGAGACGCTTCACATGAATCCTGAAGAAAAATCAAATCAATCGAGAAGATGAGAACTGTGCTTGAAGTCATCAATTAACAGTTAGCAGAGATATTTTGCTTATTGGTACAGGCATTGAAAAGATGTTATCTGCAGCTATATGATGCACAACAGGTTCCACTTACTTAAAGATGTTAAAAACGCCCCTAAATGAGGAAGACAGCACTTTTTTGTGGTCAAGGTCTCTAATCAGTAATATCCATGCTGTAGATTTCCATGCACAGAACATCTTTCCTCTTGACTTAAGGTGGGCTTAAATTTAGTGGTCAAGGTTGCCAAAGTTGCCAAATACACACAGAAAAGGCCTCCCCTCACATATTTAGCATGTTAGCCTAATAAGCTACAATAAAAAACTATAGACAAGCTTACTACAGTACGTTTACTGCAGTTAGTTGTTCAACAACTGTCGCAACCCATTAAAGTCAGTGCTGTGCTCTACTCTGTGCTGCCTCCGCTCTCTTAGTCTGGCAGGTTTTTTTTGTGTGGATGGTATACGATTTGAACTAAAGAATGTGTAAAACTATCAAGTCTTTGCTCTGCTTTGTCTATAAGACAACACCACTAACTGGATACCTCTTTCAAAAGGACTTCACCCAGCCCAGTACAGTGAGTATCAGAACACAGCAGAGCCAACAAACACCACTAACAATCACCCACACAAAAAAAAATCTAATCAAACTGTGCAGGCCACATTTAACCACGACTAAATGTACTGCAGGATTAAACAGCTAAAGGAAAGTGATCAAAGTGATTAAGGATTTAGCTCTAAATAAGCAGCTCTTTTCAGCTGCGTTTCTACCTTAAACGCTTTCAAATGTGGTTTACTACAAAAAGTAAAAAGTTATTTTCATGCAGAGAGAAAAATGCACAAACTTTACCAAAGCCCTGCACGATTATGTATGATCCAAGTTCGCCTGGAAATGTTAACGCTGCATCCTGACCTGTCCTTGACTAGTATCAGTGACCAACCAATCATACTGAAAGACCATCTGCATTATTAACTAAACATTGCTTAAAAGCAATTACTTTGGGTGATGGCACCATGAGTGATGCTCAGAAAGGTTTGAAATTACCTGAACACACTGTAAAAACCATACTCTCAAATAGTCTACCTTTTGAGGGTACAAAAGTTTGACTTTCTGTTCTGCTCAAACGAAACACAAGAAACCTGTTAATTTATCACAGACAGACAGAACAGCAATGCAAACTGGCTTACCTGGGTGGAATGTGGTCTGAATTCTGAGGGCTGCGAGATGGTGAGGGCGTTTGCTGGCGACAGAACTCCTGGAACTCTGTGATGATCACCTTACTGCTATTAACATTGCCATGCAGTAAAGGCAGCAGCTGAGATAGCACTGAAAGACAAGCAATAATGTGTGAAAGTTCCACTAAAAATCAAAGCATCAGCAAAACACCTTCAGTAGCACAACAATTTTGCAGCTCACAGAGAAAATGTGTACTGCTAAAATATAGCAGAGGGAACACACCCCATTCGTTTTGTTTTAGTTGAAATAATTGGGTCAAACGTAAGACAATCAGAGCAGGAAAAATGTTAAGATTTTTTGTTTCTCTGAAAAGTGCAACTGACAAGTTTGTTTGGTAAACGCCTCAGTTACCACAAAGTGAACAATCCAAACTTACATTGTTCTTTTCTCTGTTGGCGTAATGCATCATCTTCAGGTGTACCAGGCTCTTCTCTGAGCAGAGGCTCCAACATGCAGACAGCATAAGGCCTTAGCAATTCAAGCGGATGCTCCTCTCCCTCCCAAACGCAGCCCCTCACTACCGCCTCCAGGACCTTCAGCTTCTTCTTAGACATCAACTCGTCCCACTCCCGAGCCTTCAGTTTCTGATGGACCTTCTGCTTCTCAAGGTCACCACCCTCCTACACACACACACACACACACACACACACACACACACACTTAATTAACTGTCCTATATAGGGTAATTTAAGTAACAAGACCATACCTACCTAACCTTAACCACTTATTTCCACCCCTGTAAAAGGTTAACTGCTCATGGATGGCTTTCTATCCATTAAAAAGATGACTGACTGCAAGCAATGGTGGTATTTTAAAATTACAACATGGTGAAATTAATGTTCCTATCAAATAAACTATGTGTTAAGCTGTTCTGGTAGCAGGTAGCAGAACTGTAGCATGTTACAGCTTAACATGTTACAACCACAGGTTCATTCTGGAACACTAATCCATAACTGATGCAGGTTTATAAAGATTTAAATGTCAGGGAGTAAATCCATGTTTCGGAGTTACTAAGGCATTAGCTAATCCACTTTGTTCAGGATACTGTCCTCATTAGCACCACAAGCTAGCAAACCATCGTTTTTTTCTTTTCAGACAAACATTGCACTAGAGTAGGGTCTACGGTAAGTTTTTCACCACATTCCATTCACGCCCCTAATTTGTGAAAATTTAAAATCGGCGCGCAAAAGTAATTTACTAATACGTTTATATTTTTATTATTATTATCTGACAGTGGTGACTCTAGGACTGTTAAACTGAATAGTAGGGGGTCCAATGGTCCTCAAAATGGTTTACAAAATACACTGTTTCTTTTAATTCTGATACTGGATGAACAAGACACTATAGAAGCCTATTTTTTTATTATTATTATTATTCATTCAGTGGTGGGTTACGCATGTCAAAATTTTTCTTGAACTTTAAAACCCTTCGACAGATACACAATTTATGATGGCTGCAGCCAGACATACCTCATCTTCAAGTGCTCCCTCCCCATCTGAAAGATAACCATGTGGAACAAAGAAGCCGTCATCGTCGTCATCATCCTCTCCTGCTTCGTCGTCATCATCCTGACAAAACACAATAAGTGTTAGTGTTATTGACACCCATCAAAAAATAAAATATCACTGTTTCCATGTTAATGAAAGCACAAATCTTTTGGTCTAATAAATTATTTAAACTGCATGTCTTCCACTGAAATGTATTATTAAAGTCCCGGTCATGCTACACGCAACTATAGGCTTCAGGATCAGACTATGAACAAGAAAAAAAAAAAAAAAGCATTTAAATTTTATAATAATTATAAATAATTTAAGTTTATAAGCAAAAATACTAACATTTTCAGCATTTCATACACTGGATGTAATGGCCAAATGAAAATAAAACAGTTAACATTTGTTTAATGAACTGTTCAGACCCGACAATAAATAGTACATTTAAAAGTGTATTTTAATAGCAAGCACCTCAATAAGCAAAGCACCCTTGAAAATATTGATTATTCAAAAACTCAATGAAATTTTGAATTTAAAAAAAAAAAAAAAAAAAAAAAAAAAAAAAAAAAAAAACTTGTCCAGACTCTCACCTTTGAGCCATCATTGAAAATCATTACAGATTAAACTCTTAAGCATAAACTTTAGCACTATCGCTTAATTTCTTGCTCAATTCAATGTATTTGTAAAAAGAAATACAACTTACCCCCTCACTGTGGGATAAAGATTCTCCTGGCTCTTCTTCCTCCCATTCTTCATCACTGTCCACCTCATAGTCCAACAACTCCTAAAATATGCACAAATTATATTATATAATATTATATTAGATGTTAACTTATTTACTTCTAACATGTACAAGCTAACAGTAATAAGAATGTAAGTGTCTAATCCAGAAGCGTGTGAGAATTTCAAGGTTTCTTTTACCTTATCCTGCCTCAAAGGGCACCGAGGCGATATGTAGGTGCTTTTTTTGCTACAGGTTCCCCAGTAAGCAGGACGATAGTTTTCATGAAACTGCAAAAGCTTCATGCGTCCATAGCGTTTGCGGTCAGGAACATCATCTGGTTTCAGGCCCTCTGTGACCACTAAACAATCACTGATGACGAAACAGTAGTTTTAATAGAAGAAACAGGCACCAGTTCATTGAGTAAACAATACGAACACTGATACACATTTCGCTGTACAGTGTACACTGTACAGTGACAAATACGTGCACCTTTACCTTTACAGTACTAGCTTCTCTTTAACTAATAGGTAATTCATTCTTTCTAAAACCATTTATTGACTGACCTCATGTTTGTGCGCCTGAATTTGGTTGGGCCTGACTTGCGGGGTTTGTGGGATAACCAATCCTTCAAGCCGTTTAGGGTAGCACCTGGTTCAGCCAGGTACTGATCTAGCTCTTCCAGTACCGAATCATCACACTGAATTCGGGTCAGTGGTGCCAGTATCATGTGCTCTTTGATCTCAAATGGCGCAAATTTTCCACAGACAGATGCCAGTGTCTGAAACACAGTAAGTCGTTTAAAATTAGGGTTGAACATGGACAAAACATTTCAGATAAATAAGTTGGGTAGATAAAAGCATCACAAAGAATAAAGATAAGCTTGTGAAGTGCAGTCTGTACCCTACCTTTGGTGCTAACTGTGTCTTGGATTTCTGTAGGAATCTGGTGATCTCAGCTTTACCAGCTTTGATTCTCTAGAAATAGATCAGGACAGGGTTACTGAAATGCAACCTTTAAGTTCAGTATATTTAAAAAAAAAATAGAAATAATGAATTAAAACCAATCAAGAAAAAGACCATTATATAGTGGGTTGAAACCACTGAATTAGAAGCACTACAGTCTAAACACTCGTTTCACAAACAAAACGTTCACCTCTTTCTCTTCTTTCAACCGTTTTTCCTCCTCCTTCTTTCTTTTCTCTTCAAGTCTCGCCCTTGAAGGGAAGAAAAAACAAAAAAGACCACATCAATAAGCATTAAACAGGAAAAGTCAAAATATAAAAACACAAAACTTAATGGGGCCACTAACTCTATCTTCACTTTACGCTGCTCCTCTTTCGCACGCAGTTTCTCTGCTTTCTCTTTATCATCCCTTTCCTTTTTCTCTCGTCGTTCCTTTTCCTCCTTCTCTTTTTTTTCTTTTTTCTCCTTCTCTTTCTCCTCTTTAAGTCTGCGCGCTTCCTCCCTCTTCTTCTCTTTGGCAGCTCTAGCCTCCTGTTTCTGCCGCTCTTTCTCCTCCCGCTGTCGTTGCTTTTCTTCCATTTCCTGAGCACTCTGTGGGATGAGGACAGAATATGAATATTACTGAATAAATTAGCTTGTGTGATGATCAAAACATTAAAATGCAACTTCCTAAAAGCACCACAGCTAAGGAGTATTTGAGTTGTTTGCAAGTAGTTCAATTCTTTAAATTAAATATACTTTAAGCTATCCAGACAAACCTTGAGTGAGCGCCGTTTTACTTTTTTCTGCTCAGCATCTGTCCTTGGCACCTTAGAAACAGAATAATATATAAAATGTATTTCTAATCATGAGTATTTACTAAATGTATAATTATCAGAAATAGGACAACGTTGCACAACTGGACATAAAGATCCCCAGTCACCTTAAAACCATTTGTAATGAAATAAATGAAAACTTGACTTTTGAGGTAATATTGTCATGCTATAAGTTTGAAAAAGGTCTCGCTTAATCATCATCCACTGTTTTACGAAAATTATTACACTGGTTTAATTACTAAGCAAACATTAAGTCCTTCAGTTTGGTCTATATTCAGCTTTTTTAATCATTTGGGAGGAACACATTCAGTGCCTTACCAATAGGGCAGGGCAATCTTAAAATGCAAATGTTGGTCTATGTACACACTTCATAAATAGCTCTGGAAATAGTCTAATATTTCTAATTGCCTTGAATCCAAATGAAAATGGACTTTTTTTTTTCTTTTAAATAGGACAATACTCTTGTTTGTCAACTTCAATCAATCTTTATAAAGCATTGTGGCTGGCTCAAAGATCATCCTTTTACTCACTGAGGCAGGAGTGGTTGGTGTGCTTTTGCTGGGTTCCGGTGAGCTCTCAACAAGAGATACAGAGCTGGTGGACACGGGAGACAACAGAGACTCATTCTGACTCACTTCAGTCTCCTGCTGCTTCTCATGCTCAGTCTCAGAGTCCAGAGTGAGGTCCATCTGAGGGAGTGTAACACTGTCCTCTGCTTCATCTGTTTCCATATTGTCGTCTGATGACTGGGGGACAGCAGGGTCTGTTTCTGGTTCTTTTTCCTGCACTGCATTCTGAATGCTTGGTGCAGCACTGCCTGTAAGGGGGCACAAAGCATCCACAGGCGCAGAAGGCTGCTCTCTGACTGCATCAATTGAGTTAGAGTCCTCTGTTAGGTCAATTGTGACCGAAGTAGTACAGCTAACTGGGGGACGCTTTCTCCGACTCATAAAACTATCAAGAGGTCCACGTCCATTAACCAAAGCAGGTCTACGTTGCAGTGGGAGGGAGGAGGCATCTACTTCATTCTCTCTATCCAAAGCACTGGATTCTTGGGTAGGTGGAGCAGAAGGTACAGTTCTTGTTCTTTTGTTCTCTCTGCCTTCCTTGGGTTCTGTGTTAAGTCGTTTGAAGGGAAGACGGGCTGCAAAAGAAGTGCCACACATTAAAACATTATAGCTGCTTTTACACTGACACAATTAAGTTAACATTTCTGTAATAGCTGGAACCAGCTAAGTCAAGAGCACCTAAACTTTCTATTTATGCAAGTTACACAACGTTCAAGTGATGAATTATAAGTGATGTCATACACACACAAAAAAAAAAACATTCAGAACCATCCTCTTTTCACTATCCCCTACATATGAAAATTCAGGACAAAGACAACGTCATAAAGATGTTGGTTCTCAGAGAAACTGTATGCAATGAACTTTGGCTCACCCATGTCTGATTAGGTACATCATTTGTAAACTACGCAAGGCAGAATATTGTGGGAATTTTGTAGTGCACTAAAATCTTAGCAATTTTTTGGGGTACAACTATAAACATGGCAGAACCTCCAAAGAAGTGCACTATATAGAGAACAGGGCACAGTTTTGGACACAGCTCATGTATCGCCAAAATTACAACCCTACAGGAGCATGGAGGGGAGAAAAAAAAAAGTCAACATAAAACAATTTCCGCCCCAAATCATTTCTATTGGTTCATTCATCAAGAAATCAACATGTGAAGAACAACTGCCAGATTCAAATTGTGTTTTGTTGGTTCACTTTTTGGTTGGCTTGTTTTTGTGTGACAGCGATGTTATGCAGATAAACACTCCATGTGTGTATGTAACAAATAAATAAATAAAAATAAATCAACATAACGTTAACATAGTGAAACATGCAGCTTCAGTGTTTATTAAGCACTAACAATATCCAATATGCTTTAAAAAAGTCTGTTGTGCATTACGATAAGATGCAATATCACCCTATTGCCTAGTTCTACATTAACACCTCAATTATAAACTATACATAATATCCACACATTTTAGAGTGCACTAAAACTGGACCACATGCAGTCTTTCAGTCTGATAGTTCAGTCCTTGAGTTGAGGATTTCTTACCTTGCACAAGCTTCTTGGTGGCAGCGCTTGCTTTGTCCGCACAGTCCATACCTGCATTAAAACATTTTTAAATTACCAGATTTTAATAAATACTGACCCCAAAGGAAACTTAGCAGCCAGTAGCAGTTACACAATACAATAATAATGCATCGAATAACCTTTTTTCAAATGCATTTCAACCTAACCAGCGATTAAAGGCAGGGCAGTAACAAAAATATGAATGCACAATGTGCAGGAGGAGCAGGTCTCTGCAGATCAAAGAAACAATACTGAATAAACACATGTGCATATATTGGTATTTATGTACATAAGTATTTATGTCAAATCGTGTCCAGGGGTGCAGATGTACAGGATGTACAGTGGAGTGTCATCTCTGTCTCAAGCTACAGTTGTAAGGGGTGGTGTTAGACATTTCAAGCTCAATTAAGTACCTCAACTATACAAAGACTGTTTAATGTTTTGACTACACTTGTATTTCGGTGCATTTTCAGAAGAGTGAGAGTAAGTAAGAGATCCTTTGAGGAAACTTACTTTGACCAGAATTAATAAACTACTTAGCTAGCTACTGACCTTCCCAAAGCCCTTACCTACACTAAACTGTCTTTAGTGATCCCAAAACCTACAGGCAGACTGAGCTTAACAGCCCCTATCGTCTGAATAATGTTTGCTTTTTTTCCCCTCTCCCGCCATTCAGTGCATCCATTATGCAGCAGGCCCTGGTCCGCACTTCACTACTGAGAGCAGGCACTGCCTTGGCTAGCACCTGAACTCACAAAACAGAGGCCACAGTGTCCTGTCTGTCTTAATATGTTTAAGCACATGAATGCATTGATATTTCCTTTAAAAGCACAAAGCCTACAGCGTGAAAAGCGCAGGTGAGACTCAAAAATGGCAGGTCGACATAACAAAAATAAGCGCTAGCTTAGCTCGCAAATCAGACAGGCTAAATGCCATTAGCTAGCATTAGTTCCTCCAGGTAGAAATAAAGCAAAACTGCACTCATGGACACAAATAATGAGCATTTACTGTGTTTGGTTGTTTTATGGTGCACCAAGATGACAAACAATCGCCATGGCTAAAACATTTCACAACAAACTGAAGCTTAAATGAACTTAGCTAGTGCTAGCTAGCTATAGCTCCCCTGGCTAACAGTAACGTAGCTAGCAGCTCGGCTAGCAATTCAGCGAAACGGATGAATGTCACGGTTGGCAGCCAAGAATATTTCAGTCTGAACAAGACTTATCAAAAATAAGACACAGAAAAGAGCCAATAAATATCATAACCGATATCTTAGACTCGCACCTCTGCGTGGAGTGGAGGCTAAAGGCCCGTCCGCGGAAGGGTCTTCGGCCGCAAGCATCACCACCACCATCCGTCTCCTCAACTTAGCACCTTGATAGCTTACAGAAACCCGCAAAGTAGCAAAAACGTCCCGAGGAAGGTCTATCTTACTCCAAAATAAAAAGTCCGCGGTCTCATTGACTCTGTAATTGGACGACAGTGTGAACTAGGTGACTGCAGCGCGCGCGGTGCTCTTCTCGCTGCTCGGGGTTTCAACTGTTTGCTTTTCCCTTCTGCCCGCTTCCCCGCTGCTCCCCTCGCGCTTCACTCAGAATTGGCGGGAGCTCTTCGTGAGCTTCCCTAGCCGCCGCTGATTGGTTACTGGCGCGATTCGTCACCGCAGACACAAAAACAAGCGATTGGCTCTTTCTCAAGGAGCCCCCCCCCCTCAGCGTTTCTATGGTAACGGCCAGAGGTGGCAAAATCAGTGTCCAGGTTCACAAAAGAAACGTTAGTTAGATGTGCTTTCCTAATGTTAGTGTGCACAAATAAAAACTAGCTGATGCTCACTTAAAAAGTAGTGTGCACCAGGAAAAAAAGTGATGCTCACTTAAAAAGTAGTGTGCACCAGGAAAAAAGAGTGATGCACACCTAAAAAGTAGTGTGCACCAGGAAAAATGAGCTGATGCACACTTAAAAAGTAGTGTGCACCAGGAAAAAAGAGTGATGCACACCTAAAAAGTAGTGTGCACCAGGAAAAAAGAGTGATGCACACCTAAAAAGTAGTGTGCATCAAGAAAAATGAGCTGATGCACACTTAAAAAGTAGTGTGCACCAGGAAAAAAGAGTGATGCACACCTAAAAAGTAGTGAGCACACACCTAAAAAGTAGTGTGCACCAAGAAAGCAATTATTGATGCACACTTAAAAAGTAGTGTGCACACACCTAAATAGTGTGCACCAAGAAAGCAATTATTGATGCACACTTAAAAAGTAGTGTGCACACACCTAAAAAGTAGTGTGCACCAAGAAAGCAATTATTGATGCTCCCTTAAAAAGTAGTGTGCACCAGGAAAAAAGAGTGATGCACACTTAAAAAGTAGTGTGCACCAGGAAAAATAAGCTGATGCTCACTTAAAAAGTAGGGTGCACCAGGAAAAAAGAGTGATGCACACTTAAAAAGTAGTGTGCACACACATAAAAAGTAGTGTGCACCAAGAAAGCAATTATTGATGCACACTTAACAAGTAGTGTGCACACACCTAAAAAGTAGTGTGCATCAAGAAAACAAATATTGATGCACACTTAAAATGTACTGTGCATCAAGAAAAAATAATTGGTGATGCACATTTAAAAAGTAGTGTGCACAGACCTAAAAAGTAGTGTGCACCAAGAAAACAATTATTGATGCAAAAAAAGAGTGATGCACATTTAAAAAGTAGTGTGCATCAAGAAAAAAAAGTGATGCACACTTAAAAAGTAGAGTGCATCAAGAAAAAATAGCTGATGCTCACTTAAAAAGTAGTGTGCACCAAGAAAAAAAGAGTGATGCACACTTAAAAAGTAGTGTGCACACACCTAAAAAGTAGTGTGCACCAAGAAAACAATTATTGATGCACACTTAAAATGTACTGTGCATCAAGAAAAAATAATTGGTGATGCACATTTAAAAAGTAGTGTGCACAGACCTAAAAAGTAGTGTGCACCAAGAAAACAATTATTGATGCACACTTAAAAACTAGTGTGCATCAGGAAAAAACAGTGATGCTCACTTAAAAAGTAGTGTGCATCAAGAAAACAAGTATTGATGCACACTTAAAAAGTAGTGTGTAGGGTAGTAGTGTGTAGTAGGGGCAGTGGTGGTAGTAGGGTAGTAGTGTGTAGTAGGGGCAGTGGTGGCTCAGCGGTTAGAGGGCCGGGCTATCGATAACAAGGTTGTGGGTTTGATTCCTGGGCTTGGCAAGTAGCCACTGTTGGGCCCTTTACCCTCTCTGCAGAGGACACATTTCTCTGTACAGTGACAAATATGTGCACCTTTACCTTATGTGAAAATTGGTATTTTCATTTATTAGAATTTTCTAGAAAGTGATGTAAGATGTTTATTAATGAATATTTAATTATTCTGGCAAATCCATCATAGTAGAATTATTCTAAAATAATATAATATTATATTATATAAATATATTATATATATATATATATATATATATATATATATATATATAATAAATAATATAATAATATTCAGAAATGAAGGTTTTAATCTCAGGTTTGTTAATCCATGTTTAAAAATGAGTGGTGAAATATGACTTATCTCTTATTATCTCTATTTATTTACTCTGCTTAATGTAACTGTTGCTGTTGTAACCCACACTAACAATATAAACCTCAAACCTCTGACAGTCTTTCTCCTTTTACAGGTATTGTGTCAGGTGACAAATATCTAATTGAATCTAATCAAATTAAATCAAAGATTTGGACATTAGTGGGAACATAAAAGTGGTCTACATGTCACCTGACCAAATAACACACTGATGCACCCATATGAACAGTGAGCAAAGTATTTATGGCTTTGTTGAATATTATCATCCTTACTGCAGACTTTGACCTGGTGGCTGCCATCCTGACTGAGCCTATCACCAAATTAGGCTAATTACCAAACAAACACACACACACCCACCAACCCACACACTAACGTTTAGGCTAGCCACCAGTTCTGTAGCTGTAATGCCTACAGAATCTGTCCCTTAATGGATCAATACGAGGGGTCCAATTGGTGGATGCTGTCTTTCACTCAGCCTGTGTGCACGTCTAGTTGACAGAGCTTTGGCGCTTCTTACAACCGCAGCCTCTCACACGTTAGCAAGACCTGGCAAAGCCAGTCCTGTTAGCGTTGTGGGTCAGGGAGGCGGGACGCGTGGTAGGGAAAGAGACCTGTTAACTGTTTGTGTGCCAAATACACTGACTAAGCACTGATAAACCACTGCACTTTTATTGATGAACAAAATTACTTCTAGGGGACATGTTATTGGTAGGGACATGGTCCTATCGTCCCTACGCAATTCTGTGCATGGTACAAAAATTATTCAACGACTGTCTGTTTATAGAAAAAAATAGCAGACAAGCTAAAATTGTATAGAATAAGTATAAAATATGTATATATCGATTTAAAAATAATAATAAATAAGTATATATATATATATATATGAAGTGTTTCTACATCCCACCTCAAATCGGGTTTTGTATATCAGCACATATTTTTAGCTGACTCAAGTGTTGTAGAGCGGAAAGCAAGGGTTGAAAGGAAACACATGCTGGCATTGCACCACATTCAGCTTTCCATGTAAATAGTCCATTTGCTGGAACAGGCCAATCACTGTGTCCTCTACACTAAACACCTCTCTCCGGTGAAGAGATAAAAGGGGATCTGATACGTGTTAGAAGATTTAACACGTTTGCGATCCCGTGCTTAAACGATCCAGTGCGAACTATCCTTAAAAGCTCAGACCAAACCAGCCAAGTTGCCTCTGTGGTGGTCACAAGCGCTGTTAACACACCCTTCGTTGTCTTGCTAATGGGACTTGTAGTTCTTTACGGCCACGACGCTACTGAACACAGTACGGTTTAGGACTCTATGAGAACTACATTTCCCATGAGTGTGACGACAGCGACATCGTTTTTTCCCTATCCACGGGACCGCTAGGACACTGCATCCTAAAGTTAGCGTCCTCTCAGGTAAGATATCACTGAATGGGGTTCATTTTCTTTCATAAACAGAATGATTTGGGGAAATATTTTTATGTTTATCTATTCCACAGCAGAGATTACATGCGCTGGACGATCTGAACAGCGGGTTCTGTAGTGCTTCGTTCAGCTGGCGATAATGCAGCCGTTACCTGCAGCATATCCGACAGGCCAACTTATCTAACTTGGTTTTCTGAGAGTTTTGGTCTGTCTATGTGTTGCAGACCCATATTGAACATATCTAGGGATGTCCATGCTTTAACACAGCCAAATTGGGGCCATAAAAGTGCAGAGAATGAGAAATCTGCTTGCCTTTATGTTGGAAATGAACCCGGACTGTGCACCATCGGGTGTTTTAGTCTAATCTTCATTATTGTAGTATTTACTCTGGTGTATGAAGTCACCCATTGCTGCCTCAGTGTAGGTAGGCCGTGTTGTAAACTGCTGGTATGTCCGATTTGTCTGTGGATGGACATAAGCAATAAATCCATGTCCATGCCCTGCAGTAAAAGTAGCCCTTAAATCAAAACACTCCCTCAAGAGACCACCAGTATCAATAATAAGGACACTGGATTAGAAAAGTGATCAGCTCGGTTAAACATGTTAGTTACGTTAACAGTGATCACTACTGAAAGCTTACACACTCACACTAGCAGTTGTCAAGTCTCTTGGCGTCTAACTTAATCAGCACCATCTGAGCTACAACCGGCTCCTGCTGCTATTAGGTGCCATGTCTTTTACTTGCTAACAACGAAACTAACAGTATGTTATTACTAGTTAGAGCACCAGGCTATTAATGACAGGGTTGTGGGTTCGGTACTCTGGCTTGATCAAGGCCCTTCACCCTCTCTGTTCCCCGGGCGCTGCAGCGATGGCTGCCCACCGTTCTGGGCATGTGTGCTCACTGTCACTGTGTGTGTTTAAACACTAGTGTGTATGTGCGTGTGTTCACTGCACAGATGGGTTAAAGGTCCAACACTAATGGTGAATGTGAGTGTCTTTGTCTTTGACTCCAGGCTACATATTTCTGAAAATCAGCAAACCATAGTTACATTTACACCAAGTAATGTGGTGCTAATTAACAACTAACATTACCAAGAACATTATTTTCACCCTTTCTTTCAATTTAGTTGATCAGTCGAGACATTTTCTGTCCGAAATGAATTTCTTTCTTTTTTATTTTGCACAAAATGTCTAATGTAGCTTTAAAGCAACCTCTCTCAAAGTTCACACTTGTGGTGATTTCTTCTTCCTGTGGTTTCTGAAGTTGTAGAAGGGTGTTCTCAAACACTTCCCAAACACTACATTTAAGCAGTGCGGAGTTAGGTGTACTGTAGGTCACACAGTGGGACATGTTGGTGATATTCTGTTGTGCTGTTTTGGAAATAAGAAAGTGTGACAATGTCAATCAGCCACAAAAATGCAGTTATCTGCTCTACATGCCTGCAGTCTAAATGTGTGCCCTGCCACTCCTGGAAAATTCAGATATATGCCACAGTATGCACAGCAGTGAGAACTGACCCCAGGACTGACCCCAGGACAATACTAAAGAACTGAAAACTGTGTGAATTAGATTTTTCAGTAAACCATTTCTTGCGAGGCATGCGCTATAGATTCAGATTAGTTCTGTTTAAATAAGCCTTTAAGCTGTTGGATTGCGAGAAAGTACAATATTAGCAAATAATAACATGTTTAACCTTCCTCCTTTCCCACCTCTCATCAAGGACCAAATCCTCAGCTAGCTTAGAGACTTGTTTCTCATGGAAATAATTCACGATTGTGTTACAATTTGCAGTTTATGCTTTTAAGAAACTCCATTAGTCCAGTTTCAGAGTTATGTACAGTACTGTAAAATACTGATACTGTGAATAAGATGGCCAATAGTTATTTTTATTATAAAATGGAATAAAATAATGGATTTATCAGTTATGGTTATTGTCCATTTAATATTTTTATTAAAATTACAGTACAAAGTACTGCCCTCTGTGAGCTTTTATAATGTAACACCATTCATGCTGTAGCATAGATTAAGGCTATATCAATCTATCTATCTGTCTGACTATCTATTTATCTGTGTATATGTATATGTGTACATACACATGTCTTGCTGTGATGTGATTGTGTTTGTTTATTGAAGTTTCTTTTTTTCACTTTTCAGAGATCTAACAATGACTGGTGAGTCCCCTGCTTTATTATATCGAAGGTTATTATTCTTTAAAATATAAGAATTATTAAAAGTCAATCCAACTGTCAGAATGATGATTTTTCTCTGTTTTCAGAGCGAGTTAACAACTTCCCACCTCTGCCTGCCTTTGTCCGCATTAAGCCATGTTTCTACCAAAACATTGATGAGGAAATTCCTCCAGCTCATTGCCAGCTTGTTCGTCGAGTTTACAACCTTTGGATCTGTAAGCAACTCCGATTTCCCACAATCCACTTACCTTACATAGCTTCTCCACTTAAACTTTGGAGCCATATTTTCAGAGTAGCTTTCACGTTTAGCAATAATTATGGAATAATAATGCACACTGATGACTGATATTTCTGCGTTCATAGTGTACTCCATTACGCTATGCGTCAATGTGGTGTCTTGCATAGCCTGGTGGGCTGGTGGCGGCAGCGCAGTAAACTTTGGCCTCGCTCTCCTGTGGCTGTTGCTGTTCAGCCCCTGCAGTTACACGTGTTGGTTCAGGCCTCTTTACAAGGCATTCAGGTAAGACCACTCCAGAGGGAGGAGAGAATGAGGAGGTTTGACAGTTGCTTCACCTAAAAATGAGAACTTATTGGCTTATCTCTTTCCACAGGGCTGACAGCTCATTTAACTTCATGGCATTCTTCTTCATTTTCTTCCTTCAGTCTGTTCTCGCTTTCATTCAGACCTTAGGAATATCAGGTTGGGGTGCATGGTGAGTATCATCCGAAAACACTGAGGATACGGTTAGGTCTTAGGTTGCGTCATCAGCTTATCGTACAGTATATAGACATGACCTCAATTTTATTTTCCATTGTGTTTACATAACTGGAAGAGCCCATTAACGTTACTGTGTTGGTATTTTGAGATAAAAAAGAAAACAACAAAGAAACAATGGTTTTAAGATATTTTTATATTCCAACGTCTGAATATTCTCAATAATTAAACATTCATTGCTCTTTAATGAAGTGTAATTGCATTAATTTGCTATTATATGATCATTATTTGAGTGTCCAAAAACGCTCTTAAAATTACAATAATATTATTTGTTGCAATTATTTCTGGCACAATATATCATCCTAAATAAATCGTTTTCGTGACAGGCCTAGATACATACATATTTATTTTTTCCAGAGCAGGGACTAATTGCTAAAAATATAAGTTCTTCAAATGGTACTTTAAGCAGTGCCATAGAAGAACCACTTTTGGTTTTATAAAGAACCACATTGGAAACAAAGATGTGTGAACATCCTCTAAATCAGGCGAAGGTTTTTTAGACCTCTAAAATGTTCTTCACACTCACTAGAGACTAGCCTCTCTTGACCATGCCTATTTGAGAGTTGTCCAGTGCCAGTGGCTTTAACCATCTTTCCTCATTACACGTCTTCCACTGGTGTATTTGCATGTATTTGCAGAATCAAAGATAATTTTGCTGTCATATCAAAGCATGTAAATGAAAGTGTGAAACTACAGCAGTTGCAGTTTAGCTACTAACAGTGATGTTATTGTGATTGTGGCCCAAAAAATATAGCCCCTACTTCAAATAATCAGTTTGAAATCCCACTAGCTTTGATATTGCTCTACTTAGTTGTTGACAATAGAATCCAACCACCCTCATACACTGACTCTAAAGTAATGGCCCTAATGTCAGTAAGTGAGGAGTTTTAAGGAATTTCCTTTCAGTTAACCAGAGAAGTCATTTCAGACAGTATGTTCAATGATATGGTCACTAAGTAAGCTCAGCTTTTCCTTCAGAGAAGATTGTGCATTCTGATTGTCATCACATGATTCAGATATATAGGTGAAAGATACAAGGCCTGGTAATGACTAACCCAGTTTACCTCTCTCCTTCATATCTCGCTCTAGTGGTTGGATAGCAACGGTGCTGTTTTTCGGCACTAACGTGGGATCTGCTGTGGTTATGCTCTTCTCAGCTGTGCTGTTCACCGTAGACACAGTGCTTATGGGACTTGTTCTTATTAGGGTGAGTCTTACGCAAAGCACACGTTATACCTGTACCGATCAGCCATAACATTAAACAATAACACCTCGTGCCACCAAAACAGCTCTGAACCGCCAAGGCTCGGACCCCCCAAGACCTCTAAAATTGCCCTGTAGTATCTAGCACCAACATGTCAGCAGCTTTTAAATTCCTTAAATTGTGAGACGAGGCCTCCATAGATCACATCAATGAGCCTTACAAGAGCTGCCTAGTGTTTTGAAGATGCTCTGACCCAATTATCTAGCCCTTCACTATTAAGCTCTTGTCAAAGTGGCTCATGTTCTTGCGTAGAATTTTCAACTTCAAGAACTGACTTCACTTGCTGCATAGTCTTGAATCTCCACCCCCTGACAGGTGTTATTTCAACTTTCAGTGGTTTTAATGTTTTGGCTAATCATTGTAAACAAGACACACCTTAAAGGAATACTCCAGCTCTTCCTTGAGCTCCTGGCCATTGGTTACTTATAGAAGTGTGTTATGCTGGTTGAATAAGGGAGGAATGTATCTAATAGACCCCATTTACACCTGGTCACTTCATGTGACTAGTATCTGGATTATATCCTGATACGATTTTAGCCCCATGCGTTTACAGTTGGTAGTCAAATGTGATTCCGGTTAGTCAGGCTGAAATTGGATTGCTGTGTGCTGTGTCGGGGAGGGGCAAATGTGTTTACACTGCTGTGACGTGGCACAAATGTGTCTCGGACCACCTCAGATTTGAATCGGTGTGTGTTTTCACTTGCACTTTTATGTGGCTTGGCTTAATGCATATAAACTCCAATGAAGTGACTATGTGCAAATGGGGTCATGGATTTTCCCATTCTCCAAGATCTATTAACATATGAATACAGTAAGAAGGAACTGCCCATTGCCTAGTGTGCAGTTTAAAGACGTTGGGATGTAGGTATGTAACCTCCCATTCAATAGCTGGCTATCTCTTAGCAGCAATAACTGCACCACTTTTTGTATATGTTAATTAGTGTCTCACAGCACTGTGGAGGAATTGTGGCCCTTGTGCTTTTGCTCAGTGACCTTTATTGACCTTCGAACATGAACTGCACATTTCATGTCCTGCCACAACATTTTAGTAGGATTCAGTTTGAGACTTTGACTAGGTTGTTTCATTTAGTTCCCATAAACTTCAATATTGCATATTAGGAGTTAAAAGAACTGCTAAAAGCTGCATATTTCCATGTCTCGTTTCAGGTTCACCGACTTTACCGTGGTGGAGGAGGCAGCTTTCAGCGTGCCCAGGAGGAGTGGAGCACCGGTGTGTGGAAGAGTGCCCCTGTGAGAGAAGCTAGCTTCAACGCCATCGCTGAGACTGGCCCAAGCCTTCCCCAGTACCCTGCTGCTGTTCCCAGTTATCCAGAAAGTGGCCCGTGGTGATGAACCATTCTGGACTCTAGGTGGAGCCAGAGTGCTCCTTTTTTTCACCCTGCTCATAGCAGATAGCTCAATAACTTCATGCCTCCACATGAATGACATAACAGCAAAACGGTGAAACGTCTACAGAAAGGGGACCAAAATATCCCCTGTAGGAATCCATTGTACTTTTGTTTACAAACCGCGTTTCCAAAACGGTTACATAAAGACTCGAGCCCATGTGGAGGAATGTAAATAATGTTACTGGATGAACAATCATGCTGATAAGGTACTGCTCACACTCAAGTTGTGGCAGCTTCCAAAATCTTTTATTGGAAATGTGAAAAAAAAATAATTGCACCGCTGAGAAATCGCACTACTTTGATTTCACTAAGTGATTCCTTACACCACATGTGCACCTATTAACTGTGCAGCAGACCTTATTTGACCTTTTGTTGGAAATGACTTGTATTTTAAAAGAAACTGACGAGTTAAAGGTGTTCCCTGTATTTATCAGAAACTGATATGACTGGCAGTTGCTAGGACCTTTTATACATTACAATGTGCATAGGAGTTGCATGCTTTTTAAGTTGCCAATAATATACTTCTCTCAGTGCCATTTATGCCTTTTCTGTCTGCTGCTTTGTGCCTGATCTCCAAAATTGACATGCGCCTTAATTTTCCTAGCATGTGCAAAGAATTACCTTTCCAGCTGCCTGAAAGTTATGCATTTCTGTGAACGGATACGTTCTTATTTAGTTATTATTATTAATTTTTGGTGAATGCAGTTCTTACTTTCTGCTTCCTCCTCGATAACCACTGCTTTTGATTTCAGTGCCCTGCTGTTGAAGTATAAGCATTCCTTAAGCCAATCTTTGTTCCAGCTCTCATATTTCAGTGTGTTCCTATTTGGAGCACAATGTTTACAGAGTGGCCATTTGAACCTAGGTTTGAGATATTGTGAATTTAGGACTTGATGTTTTTTACTTTTTCATCCTCTGTGGGATCACATGAGGTTAATATTCTCATCTCTTCCATTTCATCTCTGAGCTTCATCTTGCGTGTAATGATGACTAACAAATGAAAATGAAATAAAAATGTTGGATATGACTGTAAATGCATTGAATAATGTGTTACTGAGACAGCTAACTTAATAAAAACATTCCTTTTCAGATTCAATGTCTTTGTTTTTGTGTGTTATCAGCAAAACATCCCTAAACATTATTGGTTGGCTTTCATATTCATAAAGAACCACAGAGGAGTCCACAGCCTGGACAGTTCTGATCCTTGTATGTACAGACCAATTATTCCATCTTTCAGGAAGCTCTTTTATCCATGTTCTGCTGATTGCCAGTCTGTGTTATTTCTTACGTTCTTAAAAGCCAAGTTTGCTAAAACAATTAAAGAAACGTATTTTAGGTTTGTTCTGGTACAAAACATTTACCCCTGAATTCTTTAGAGCAGTGTTTCTCACCCTGGTCCAGGAGGCCCACTGCCCTGCACATTATAGTGCTTTTCCAGCTGTAACACATCCATTTGAACTTAATATTGGTATTGGTACTTAATATCAGGTGTGTTGGGAGCTAAAAAGTGCAGGGCAGGATTGAGAAATCATGCTTTAGTCACTTCTCAGATCCAAACAAATGCCTCAAGTCAACTAGTATTTTACAGAGCAGCATTTTGCTTATTAAGGCAGGACTAAAGGAAAAAAGCCACCTGACACAAGCAGAACCTAAAAATGGCAGCATTGCAGCCATAGTAGAGCATCACTAGGGTGGATTGCCAGCAACTGGTGCTAAAAATGCAAAGAATAGAAGTATATAAGTACTAATTATTAGGGTCTCCTTAAACAAGCAAATCATCACTAAATCATTAGTGTGCAACTGTCCTAAAATCTGAAAAGGTAAGATATTAAAAGGCAAGGGAACGCTACAGATAGAAGATAGCCATGCGCTTTCAGATTGCAGTTTGTACATTGTGAACTGTTATGTGGAACTGTGGGGGTTAAGATGAGATCTGGAAGACCAAGAAAACTCAGAGAGAACTGCTCATATGCTGGTAAGACAGGCAAAGCCACATATGACTTCCAAAAGCCTGCATGAAAGTTCAGCTCTACAGTTCCATGGGACAAACATAATCTTCAAGGAAAAGTCATAATAAGGAATAAGGAATTCACCTTTGTCACACAACACTATGTTTAGAGTATGCTATAAAACAGCTAGATGAGCCAGAGGAGTTTTGGAAACATTTAGAAAAAAAGGAACTACATGTCATCAAAAGCACACCTTGCCAACTGTGAAACAAAAAGGTGGGCCTGTTATGCTTTAGGGTCGTGTTGCAACCGGTGTGACACCGGTTGACAAGCCAAGATCAAGTTAAGCAGGAGCTGCAGGTATTCTGTACAAAATTGGACCTGAACTTTAGGCTTGGTGTCGGGAAAAGTGCTGCTGTTCTCAGTCAGTGGAGCTGTTTTGAACAGTCCCATCATTCATTTAACGTTAGCCACTACCCAGCGGCTAGGTGTGACACCGGTTGCAACACAACCCTAAAGCATAACAGGCCCACCTCTTTGTTTCACAGTTGGCAAGGTGTGCTTTTGATGACGTGAAGTTCCTTTTTTTCTAAATGTTTCCAAAACTCCTCTGGTTGGCAATACTGCACATTGGCAATACTGCACAAGTGAAGGGAAGAATGAGTTACTAAAAATACTAGCAAATCCTGGATGTAAATTTCAAACCACATGTTAAAGGCTGAGCTGAGAGGATGAGGATGATGATCCAGAACACCCCCTGAGATTTTTGATATTCTGAACTTCATCAGCTGATAAGACACTTTTTAATCTGGCACAAAACAAGTGTTTGCAAGCTGATTCCTTTCAAAATGGGCGTTACTAAGATTAAAAAAGCCATTCTGCACTTTAACCTTATTGCCACAGCTGCACTTGCTGGAGTACAGAACCACAACTCCACAGTATGAAACACCCCCACACGTCTGCACCAGGACAGAGCTTGGGTCAACCCTGTCCCTATACACTGTTCCTGAATGAGCGGATATTAAAAATAGCCACAAACACACAATCCAAGTGAGTCTATTGATTACAATGCATTATCACTTATCACATCACCAAGGATAAAAGAACACCATTTTTGCATCAGCCTTGACTAAATGCATTTGTGTGGCCATGAAAGTGGTGAAAGTTAGATCTGTTGAGTTGTGTACGTCCTCAGTGTGTGCTAACCAGATTTAACATACTAGTGGTGACAATTCATGGCCCTGATTCTTTCACCCCACTGTTCAACATTCTCTGTCCTCCCATCCCCCACCATTCGCGCTGAACAAGTAAAACACGGCATGGAGTTGGCTGCGGAATGTGCAAAATTGATTTTCCATTTTCCTGGTCTGGTATTTGATCAGTGCAGCTGATTAAGAAAGCAGTTAATCCACACCTTAATTGAAAACATCAACGTTTTATATTGACGAACATATTCGTGGCTGTTTTAATATAGGGGTGTAAAATAACCAGGGAGAAATTAAACAAAGCGTTTATTCCTCAATGTTTGGCTCGCCACAAGTCCCGGCATGGATTTTCCACCACGGAACGGAGCCGACGGAGCCATGCGCTCCCTTCCACTTCACGCTGGACGTCCTCTGCTCGCATTGAACCTGCACTGAAAATACACCGGGCTTTCGCCCTCACTCCAGACTATTAAAGCGGGCAAGTCAGACGATGGAATTCACACAGAGTTTGGACAGGTTTACCACAACCAGCGGCCTATGAGGACGAATAGACCTGCCTGCAAGTGCTCTTTTTTTAAGAGCGCTGTATCTTTAAACTCTCGAAACCACGCCTCACTCCGGACACGACCGCCTCTTTTTTGACGTCCAGGGCGCTGATTGGACGCGCCGTGCCGTCTCCGAACGCGGTCCGCGCTTTTCATTGGTCCGCTGCCGCCGTTCGCCTGAGGACTCTCGCTACTTTGTGAAGATGGCGGCCGAACTGGTAGAAGCGATGGTGAGTGGATGTGCGCTTTTGTTTTTCTTTGCGGAAAATAAAAGTGCTTTCCAAGACCAAAGAGAAGCCGGTTGATGTTTATTTCAGCATCAGCAGAAGCAGTGAGCAGCGTGTCGCGGTGGTTTTATTCCCGCTCTTAGTCAGTAAACTGCGTTGGCAGTTGGGCTGAAGCTAAGCTGGCTAGCGGCTAACGTTAAATGAATGATGGGACTGTTCAAAACAGCTCCACTGACTGAGGACAGCAGCACTTCCCCCGACACCGAGCCTAAAGTTCAGGTCCAGGTATTTACAGAATACCTGCAGCTCCTGCTTAGCTTGATCTAGGCTTGTCAGGCTGGTAGTCTGACAACAAGAATTAAAGCTAGCTAAGAAATGAGAGGGATCTGCTCAGCTCATCCGGTGCCCCCTCCGTACTCGGGAATAGCCTCCATAACACCGCTCCATGCTGCTCCAGTAGCCGTTTGCTAGCCTGCACAGT
Organism: Salminus brasiliensis; assembly: GCF_030463535.1. NCBI lineage: Eukaryota > Metazoa > Chordata > Actinopteri > Characiformes > Bryconidae > Salminus > Salminus brasiliensis. The sequence continues at coordinate 7,944,721 of NC_132894.1, read as the reverse complement.
ACAGCGTGTGTTTATGATGGGCTGTAGTGGGCTGATAAACTCGTGTGGTTGGTGATAGTAGAGTAGAAGCCGATGCACTGGCATTACGACTATTTTGTGTGAACGGATGGACTGGTATTATGGTGGGCTTGCAAACTGGCGGGCTAACGTTGGTTTGAAGTGATGCATAGGGGCCGTGCTGGACCATTGTAGTTATATGATGCTTTTATGATGGACTGCTGTATTGGGGGTCTGGCATAAACTGTTATAGTCCATAAGATGTGAGTTTAAAACCTGCCTGCATTGCATTATAAATAAAAAATAATAATAATAACAAGTAGCTTGTTAGATAGGGACAGTATTTCCAGTATTTTTGTGAAGGGTGGCATCATGACTGGCACAGTATTGTGATGGACGTACAGACTGGCAGAGCAACATTAGTGATACATTGGGGTTGTGATCGACTGGTGCAAGAACTGTTTGTCGACAAACAGGCTTTGTAGGTGAGACAGTTTCTAATGTTCTTGTGTAGGAGATGAGATAAACAGTACAGTTCGTGAGAGGGTGACATCATGTCCGGCTCTTTAATTTAAGCCCTCAACTCTAATGAAGTGAAATGAAGACTCCTCTGTTTCCAGTCCACTTTCTGATGGAGGACATAGCATGAGCAAATGACCCTTCATAAATGTTCCCTTTGTTTCTCTGACTGTTCTTCTGTGTATTTCTTTTTCTTTCTCCACTCCTGTGGTCAGAACATGGTGAAGAGCTTCCGGGTGTCTGACCTGCAGACGCTGCTGGCCTCGATGGGACGCAGTAAAAGCGGGCTTAAGCAGGACTTGGTGGGAAGAGCCTTGAGACTGGTGCAGACGGAATACAGCCCGGAGCTGCTGAAGAACGTTCGGCAGCTCTACGAGACTCGCTTTCCCAAGTCTTCTGGATGGCTGGCTGCCCGTCGCCCTGAAGGCGTCTCGGCAGTCTCCTACCCTACCCTCAACACCTCCCCCCGAGGCACAGCCCAGGGCACAGACTACCTCAATGGCATGCCCAAGCTGGCCGCTCCGCCAGCAGCCGAAGTTAAACTAGTGCCCTTGCCCTTCTACCATAACTTAGAAACGTTGTTGCCACCTACAGAGCTAAGTAAGCCATGGTTTTGTTTGGTTTGGTTTTTGTTTTGTTTTTCACCAAATGTCACTGGTTTCTGTTGTTGTGTTCCTTGACAATTAGAGGTTAAAAAAGCTGATGTTAGACCCTGTTCAATCTTGCCATGCTTTGCAGTTGCCCAGAACAGTGAGAAACTACAGGATAGTCAGTGTGTTTTTGAATTAACACAGAGCCAGGTGGACCAGATCCGAAATTCCGGGTGAGTAATAGCTGAAAAGGGGCAAAAAAGACATAAGTCTCTTTTATTATAGGTAGTTTGTTTACAGTATTTTGTGTTTGCACATGTATTGCTTATGAACTAAATGGAATGGGGAAATGTTTTTTGTGTCCTCAGTGAACTTCGTGCAGGGGTGAAATCAGTTCAGGTGGTTCTTAGGTATGTATCAAAGCAAGTGGGTTTTCTTTTGTTGTTCTTCAGAGCTATTGGACTGACTGACTATGTCAGGTGTGCTGTATTACATTTTTGTTCTTCCTTATGGTATTTTTCAGAATCTGTTACACAGACTCCATTGGTGTTCAGGAGGACCAGTACCCTCCCAACATTGCTGTCAAAGTGAATCAGTCCTACTGTCATGTTCCAGTAAGTGCATTAATTTCGGTTCACTGGACTTTATTGTGTTTAGGGGACGTGTGTATGTACATGGAATATACATGTTCTTTAGCCAGCATGCATTATTAGAATTTGTAAAGTAAACTCTTTACTTGTAACTCCAGATAATGTCATTTGATTGATTGAAATGGGAAATTATTAGCTTATATTTTCCTTTCTTTGAATAGGAATAGAATCCAATAATTTGACCGCAAATGTATCAATTGTGCTGTGGCTATAAAAAAAATAAAAATAAAATAATAATAATAATTATTTGTTGGTTTTATTTATTTTTGGTGATTTCTTTTGTCCACTGTCATTTCCAGGGTTACTACCCTTCAAATAAACCAGGTGTGGAGCCTCGCCGACCCTGTCGCCCGATCAACATCACCCCCTGGCTTCATCTATCTACAGCCACCAACAGAGTCACCATCACATGGGGCAACTTCGGAAAGGTACGTTATTCAGACTGAAAATATTTTCTCTCTCTCTCTCTCTCTCTCTCTCTCTCTCTCTCTCTCTCTCACACACACACTCACACACACACACACACACACACACAACGTTACGATCTGTTATCTAAGCATGCTGTTCCGTGAACATCTGAGATGTTATAAACACATTTGGGTGTGTATTATCAATTAATTGATCTGTTACAACAGCGCCGGATAATAGAACCAGGTTGATCTTGGTTAACCTGGTGGTGAAGAAAATGAATTGGCATAATCTGTTACGCTTTAAGAACATATCAAATGTGGTGTTTTCCCATGTGTAGCGATACTCTGTAGCTGTGTACCTGGTGAGGGTCTTCACATCTGCAGAACTCTTCAACCAGCTCAAGCACTGCTCGGTGGAGAGTGCAGAGCGATGTCGTGAGCGCAGTAAGTTATCTGGGTTTTTTTTTGTTTTTTTTATTATTTTTTATATATATATATATATATATATATATATATATATATATATATATATATATATATAATTTATTTATTTTTTAAGTTCGGCACCTATGACCTAGGTTTTGTGGTACTTTATTTCTTGTTCTCTGTAAAAAAGAAAAGCCTGGCTGGGTTGAGTTTTTCACTCAACTTTTGTGTTTTTGTTTCCAGTTCAGGACAAGTTACGTTTTGATCCAGAGAGTGAGATTGCCACTACAGGACTGCGAGTGTCCCTCATCTGCCCAGTATGTCTTTGTACTTTATTTTTTCTTTGTTTCTGTTTCTTCTTTTTCTGTGATGAGCCTGAGAGCTTTGTAGACTGCTGGCCATAACCCAATGCAGTGCAAGGTTTAACTTGTATACATGAATATAGTTAATGTTCACCCCAAAACCTCTGCATAAACCCCTTTACTGCATACTGTGTTTAGCTGAGTTTTATTTCATTAAAAAAAGTTATAAGCTGCCTTCAAACTGTCTTCCACACACTGATTTTAATAAATCAATCTTTCTTTGGAGAAGTATTAATGACGTTCATATTTCTCCCCATCCCTTCAGCTGGTAAAGATGCGTCTGGGAGTGCCGTGCCGGGCACTCACTTGCGCCCACCTGCAGTGTTTTGATGCAGTTTTCTTCTTACAAATGAATGAGAAGAAGCCCACATGGACCTGTCCTGTGTGTGACAAACCTGCTCCCTTTGAATTGCTCACCATTGATGGGTAAGTTAAGGGCCTTTGTGATTCTACTGCAGTATTTGGCCTATTTGAAATTGGTGGCACAGTTGGCACAATTTTTGTTGTTTTTAAACAAGGAACTTGTTTTCAGTTCCTGCCCACTAGACTCTATCTGTCACACAATTGCCTCTAGTGCTGGAAAGGTGAAGGCTTCATCTGCTTCCTCAGAGATGCATGTAGTGCCACTGAATCTTTTGAATCAAACTGCTCCTAATGTAATGTTATTGGGCAGCTTAACATGCTTGGAGGAGAACACTAACTATTTGCTCAGATTGTTTAAATAACTGACGCCCACAATGGCTAGCCTTGTGCTAATTGATGAGGGAGAAGAGGAAGAGTGTGAAGCCAGTAATGCCGCCAGGGACTTTGGCCTTATGAGATAATGAGATGTTTTTAACTAAAATACATTACTTATGATGAGAATCTAAAAGTATACCATTATGCTGCACAACCCCACATCACAAAATATGACCTCCCACAGACTGAGTGCGTGGTATTTCAGGCTACATTTGTTACAGCATTGGATTGAATTCTTTCTCCACCCCACCACCAGTGTGTGTTTGCCATATTGCAAGGCACATGGCCAGCATATAGCGATTATAAGAAAGGATGGTTGAAATACTTGTACACCTAACTGGTGCCTGCTTTTCCTGGTCCAGATTACTCTCAGAGATCCTAAAGGAGACGGAGGATGTGGAGGAGATTGAATATTTGACTGACGGTTCATGGAGACCTATCAGGGACGACAAGGAAAAGGAGAGGGAGAGGGAAAACAGCCACACTCCAGAATATCCTGTTGTGGATATATGTAAGATTTTGTTTTTCCTTCTAAAATGGGAATGAGAACCTGGTGGAGTGTTTGCAATATTAGCTGTAGATACACACCTGTACAGTACTAGCTTTAAAGCTTTAAAGCTAGTACTGTACAGGTGTGTATCTACAGCTAATATTGCAAACACTCCACCAGGTTCTCATTCCCATTTGTGGAGTAAGTGTGTTCACTCTTACTGCGTGAATGAATCATTTAAATAGTTCCAATCTTAGTTTTCTTGGTTACCTTAAGGCGTTTGCACAATACTGTACTATACTATTAATAATAGTAGTAATAAATAATAATTAAAATAATAGTTGAATGCTCCTTTGACACGTTCTCCTCTCAGGTGTCCCTGAGGCGAACGGGCACTCCCCAGCGCACAGCAGCACGAGCCAGACGGGGAAGTCTGCACAGGGCGGCCAGTCGGCAGCCACAGGTGGGGCCAGTGCCGCAAACAGCGGGGCGGTGGTGGACCTTACTCTGGACGACTCGTCAGACGAAGAAGGGGGAGGGGGGGCTGGGGACAGCGAGGACACAGAGGACAGCCAGGACAGCCCCGCGCCCAAGAGGGGCCGATACGATTACGACAAAGACTTGGTCACTGCATACTGAGACAGGCTGGAGATACGGACTGAGAGGGACAGGGGACGGGTTGGATCTGAGCCGTGGAATTTCAGAAAAGTCCCCTTCCCTCATCCCCCCCATTGTTTCCTTTCCTAAACCATGTTTCCCCCAAAATATACATGCAGACACATGAACACATGCACAAACTAAAGCTGTTGACCTCTGGAGCAGGTGGGCATCCTCATGACATCACTGGAAATCCACAGATGCCCACTAAAGCCATCTTCTCTCTCTGTCTCTCCCTCTCCCTCTCTCTCTCCGTCTCTTTTCCTCAGCATCTGAACATTGTATTCTCCCTTTAAAATGACTATGGAAGAGTTACAACCACCTTCATTGACTTATCTCTTTCCTTCTCCACTACTTTGTTTTCAGTCTGAACCACTCTGCCCCACCGCCATCACAGGCAATCTAGGTTTCCACCATAATTGAGTTCTGTGAGGAGATGATAAAAAAAAAAAGATGCTGCTCTACTCCAAACATGGGCAATATCAGAAGGTCCGAAACAGCTGTGACACGTACAGAGACAAACTGCAGAATCTCAATTCAGATTTTTTTTTTTTTTTTTAATTAGTAAAGAGAATAGAACTTCTAACTTTACCACCCACGATTCATATGGAGGCATTTTCATTGGGCTTTGATATTGTGGAGCAGCAATCATCAAAGCCAAAATAACTGTTAGCTGTATCAGAAATCATGCATGGTCAGATTTTGAGAACTAAGAGATTTTTTTGTTTTTGTTTTCCATATATTTTTGTCTCCCCCTCTTTCTTTTTTGTTTTCGCCTGTTTTCCACATTAAATTGACAACCTACCTCAGTCTAAAGGCAAACATAACCACAGCTTGAAAGGGTAGTTAACCTGACTTGATTTGATGTTATTTAATTTTGTTTTTATGCACATTAACACTGGAGGAAGAAAAGAAAAAAAATCTCATTCACTGCGTTATTTGTGACACCCCTGTCTCATTGAAACAGCCCTGAAGGTTATCAAAAGCAATGAATTTCCAGTCAGGTTTTCTCAGAATTGCTGAACTACTCCCAGCTCAAATAAACATGGAGTGCTTTCTCATCGTTCTCTTAACACGTAGAACTGTCAGGACTAACAGTTAGTGACACTTTTGAAATTGATGTTCCTGCAGGTAATTACTGTACAGTAGGATGTAATCCTCATGTATTAGAACTTCTTAACGGATGATTGCAGGTCTGTATTCTCACTTTTGCAGGTTGGGTTGTGTGGTGCTGTGAAAGAGAGCAACAACTTGGATCAAGGGGGTCTGCTGTGATTTAAAAACCTTATCTGGCCATAGGAGTGGGGAGTGGGAGATGGCGTTAATAAGAAACCCAGAAGATGCCAAGAAGTTTGTACATCCGTACAACATGGGAATGGTTGGCTTGTAGAAGTGGTGGAGTTGTTGTCAGCAATGGCCAAGCTTTAGTGTCTGAATTGGGAAGTTATGACGTGATCTCTAGTAGGCAAGGAGGCATCTGACTTAATGGTTTCTTTTCAGGTGTCTGCAGTTGCAGTTTTTTTTCATTGGAGTATGATTGAAGACTCTGTTTCCACTGTGACTCAGATGTGCTGTTGGATGTTGCTTGTTTTGTCTGAGTGGCAATGGCTGGGTACGTTTGCTTCATCTCCTGATGTGGAGTCGTGGTGATCATAGAAAATACAACATTCTTTTAAATTTCTTTTAACTTTTTTTTTTTTCTTTTTTTTTTTTTTGGGGGGGGGGGGGGGTTGACTGAGTATTTATTGGTTTAATTGTTTCTCTTAATAGCCTTTGGTATTATTTGTACATATGAGGCATTTGAGAAGAGTGCAGTGCTATCTGAAGGATTTCAATTTTTTTTTTTTTTTTTTTTTTTTTTTTTTTATATATATACACATATTGGTCAGGAACTGAAATGTGATCAGGCTGGGTTTATTTGCACAGACTCTTGGCTGGTTTTGATTATGATCAGAGGTTTTGCCATGTCTCGCAACCACTTCTTTGTAGTCTACATCGCATTCAGAACAGTCTTGTGTGGGAGTCTTAAGTGAAAAATAACACTGACAACTTGTTTGACTTGATCCTAATCTCAAAGCTCCTGCTCCAGGCTGCTTTTTCAAACTTCCACTGATCTGGGATCTGCTGTGCTTGGCAAATGCTAATACAGCTGACTGTAGACCAGCACTTTGATTACATTTGATACATGTGCTCGTATCTCTAGGCCACAGATGAGTTGAGCGTAAGTTGTTTGTCCTGCTTCGTTGCTTCTCAAGACTTTCAGGTGATTCGAGAGTCTTTGTTCCTGGTTGAGCATCATGTACAGCAGCATTAGCTTGATTTTTGCCTCTCAGCTGGAAAAAATAATTAGCAGAACTTTATAGTTGACAAATAGTGTTTTTTTTTTTTTTGTTTGTTTATTTGTTTTGTTTTTTCCTTCTCTTCTTTTTCAATTTGGAAAACTTCTTCTGAGAAACCACTGCATAATGTCCACTTCTCCTGGTGGCTTTTTCTTTCCTGTAAAGGCATCCTGAAATCTGACTTGAAGACACTCAGTACTGTATCCCATCTGTGCAAGGGAATGTCTTAACAGAAGAACAACGCAATTAAGAAATTCAGTGTCCCGTTTGGATCTGTGTGTGAATCGGCATGGTCTTCCTTGTATTGTCTCTGCAATACACCCAACGTTTCGCTTTTACGCTCTTTAAAAATAAAGGAGCTTTAACGGTTCTTTCAACAGTGCCATAGAAGAACCACCAAGTTTGATTCCATAAAAACAATCACATAGTGAGTGTAAAGAACCTACACTAAATGTACAGGTTCTTCACACTGACAAATCTCAATTACAAAGTGCTTATTCTATGGTATCGCTTAAAGAACCTTCTAAAGCACCCTTTATTTAGAAGAGCTTAATAAGGGGACGAGTGCTGAGTTCTCTTCACGAGTCTCTGTTTATACTTTCAGAAAAGACCACCTTTTGGGTGGTGGTCTTTGTATAAAAATAAAGGAGTTGTTACATGCTGATCTGCAACAGGAATAAATTTGAAGTGTAAGACTGATGTTAATTGGCGCGCACCCCCCCCCCCCCCCCCCCCCCTTAAAGGTTGGTCAGCAGTGAGGAAGTTAAGGTTGAAATCTGGGGTTTGACTTAATGTTCCTTGGGACTGGAGGAGAATCTTCTAATGGTGACATCCCTTCTTCGTACAGTGCTTAAGATAGCATGGGCAGTGGCTTGCAGTCCTTGATGTAAATGTTTCGTTTGTTGTGTCTTTTTATATGTTCATATTAAAAGCCAATAAAAAAAATAAATAATATTTTATCAAATTTTGAATTGCCTCCAGTTGCTCTAGTGGGTGGTCTTAGAAAAATGAGATGTTGATGGATAGCTATTGCCACTTTCATGAGAAATATATAAATCAGAAATAATACTGTCATGTCCTCAGCATTGGATTTGGCTTTAGGAACCAGGTATTCAGTGGTCCCTGTTTTGAATGGAAAAAGTAATGTAAAAAGTTTAAGGAAATCATACTCTAACGTGTCATTTATGTGTGCAATTAATTAAACTGATTTTAAAAAAAGGAGGATTTTGTCTTTCACGTGTTTTTTAAACCCGTATTTTAAAGTAAGGTCCAGTTCAGTTTAAGGTGCGACTGTTTTGTTGAAGATGCCTCATGGAGAGTTAGTCTTGCTTGTTTTGCCTGTGTTGGTGTCAGAATTACTTGATCTCACCACTAGATGTCACGCTTGATGCAGGATCACGGCTGCACAAATAGGACCAAAGTTCATATTTACATCCATCCCATATTTATACAGTGAGTGATAAATATGGAGTATAGGATGTGAGGAAACTGAGGAAAACCTTAGTGTGCTTTAATCTTTCATTTTTTCCCTTTATTTTACAACTTTGAAATATTTCTGTATTCATATTCAAGTGTTTTAACCACAACAGAAGCATGACTTTAGATCTTGATGTTTTGTCCACCTAAATCTGAACACTTCACAGGCACCATTAAATGCATTTTTTCAGTAGTTTTAGGTTCTTTAATGTATAAATATTAAGTACTGACTGAGGTGAAAAATGCCCAGGTGTCTTAACAAGTCTATATACCCCCCTGTTATTTGACCTCTGAATGAAACTCATGTTGGGTTAAAGAAAATGATCAGCTCTGCTTTTATAGACGGGTTCAAGTCACTGAGACTGCTCACAGCTGCTTAGCCTAGCATAGCTTTTAAAGCTGTAACAATAACATATTATATTAGGTATTATTCCTGAGTCTTACTGGGTAATGCGGCTGGCCTCTCTGGGCCCTCTCAGTGTGCAGCCGTCATGGTCTCCATTTGCTAGCTGAAGAGATTGTAGTAGGATCAGCTAGGGTTAGCTTTAGCCTAGCACCCATTCGTTTCATTGACTTCCACACAATGCATGGCTCTGTCTCTTATACCCCCAGATACCTACAACGACGACTCCTCCGGTCTGCCCATCTCTGCCCTTCTTCTCTAGCCGCACTTCCATATTCTTCTGAAGTAGATGTTGCACTTAGCCTCAAATGGCTTTCACCAGGTGTCTGGGTAATGTTAATTATTGGGGTGTACAAAAATGAGTCAAGACTGTTATGTAAGGGTTTTGGGGATCTTGGAATTGGCCTGTTTTACAGCAGGATTTTACTTGGGTAGGAGGGAAGGAGGTATCTTGTAGCTTGGTTTGTCTCTTCCAAGTACTGAGCTCCCATTATGGCTATATACTGGCATATTAACTATGCCAAGGAAAGGAGTTTTGCTTCTAGGGCCTCTTTAAAATTTAATAGCACATATTGGATAATAATACATATCCTAGATGAACAAGCATCACTTTTCCTTGTAGTAGCTGAGGAAAAATATTCCAATACACTAAAACACTACGCTGGTTCTAGCTAGCTCCAACACGTTTAGTTTAGCCCAAGGAGGACTTGTTTGTTAACTAAAGATATAATTCAGGTGCAGGTGGAATTTTGAAACACTCATATATGGCTGCCCTGCCCTACTCTGGGAGATCTAACACACCTGGTCCAGTTACTCAAGATGTTTAGTGGCATCTTAATATTAAAGGTGAGCGTTTTGGAACAGGAGGGGAATGGGGTTGGGTCCAGGAATGGGGTTAGGCCTTAACTGATAGAATCCCAAGAGAGAATCGAGACTGCGTCTGTGCTTATGATATGATTTTATTTAACCATGCTACAACCATGCCTTTTTTTTTTTTTTTTTGAACAAACCACTTACACTTTTAATATGTGCATTCGGTCCCCAGTTTGCACAGCCAGTGTACAGAAATTGAACTGCAAAGGCCACCTGCTTTGAATTCATTGTTTTTGTGATATCACAAAAACCAGTTCATTTACATATATCTGCCTATTCAGCCTAAAATTGGTGTTTCACCCCTGTCTGCTGTTTGACTGATGGTTATTTGCATATATCAGTCTTAAAGGCACAGTAACAGAACCAGACAGTATAATTCTAATGGACAAACAGTGAGCAGTCACAGCTGTTGTTGGTGCATAATTGTTATACAAATAAATTACAAGATAAATAGTAAATGGACCCTTTAAATGAATAATTTAGGATATTTTTACCCCTTGCACCATGATAATACATGAAAAAAAACATGATGTCATCCTAGATCAGTACTCTATCTTTTATAGAGCTAATAAATGTGAAGCCTCGTGGGCCTGATTCACTGTACCTTTGACCCCTAACTCGCCTGCTGTATGTGTTTCGCACAACCAAACTAAATCAAGTGACTTTGCTCATGAGTTTGTAAGGCTGCACATGAGATCCTGCGATCTACACATTGTAGTACACTACATTTCACCGCACCACATCAACTACAAACTCTGCCTTACAGTAAACCAACTTACAAAAATACAGTGGTGTACAAAGTTCTCTTCTATCGCTACTTGAGGTACAAGTACTAACTTTTACATGTACTTAAGAAGAATTTTTAGACAGTGCTTTAAGCTATTATGTTATTATATTACATTAATTATGTATAATATAATGCATTTTGTGCATGACAGCAATGACACTTTACATAGTGTAGTTTCCTCCCACTTTGCTCATAGAGATACTGTTGGAAGTGGTGGACATTTTACAATGTACTGGAGATAAAGAAAAAGTCTGAGAAAATGGCAATGGGAAATGTTCATATCAAGAGACACTTTTATATCACTTTTATATCAAGAGACACTGTAATTGATCATGTGACACAGGTAGGCAATCAATACCTAATCTGCTATAGGAAAGGTGGTGTTGTTATCCACTACACTACACCACCCATTAGCTAAACAGGTGTATTATATACTTGGTGAAATAAAGAGAGTCTGTTTTTATAATAAATAAATGGAATACTGACTAAAGGTATGTGCTTCATGTTAGCTTTATGTATTGCCGTCAGCACTGGTTTGTTCCTGAAAACCAGCTCGTAGCAGTGTACAGTGAACCTGATCTTTATTACTGAGTGTTACATTAAAAACCCCCTTCAGCTGAATGAGTTTGTGTAATTGAGAGGTAGGTTGCTAAATGATATAACCAGCCTGAAATAGCCAGTGGAGGTGGAAAAAGTGCAGTGTGTACAAATTAAGAAACCACTATAAAACATAGCAGCAACACTGGAAAAGTGGACGAATTACATTAAAATCGAGGCCCAAAACCAGAGCGGTGCCAATTGTTGGCACATACCACATAGTGATAGTGTGAATGTATGCAAATGTCACATGGACACAGTGCTGTGAGAAAGTGTCCTTTCTAAATTCCTACATTTGTAGGAACATTTTACAACTAAATTATGTCTTTACTTTATTTTCAGATGTCAGAAAGTCAGTAATAAGCTATTTAATGGAATCTATCTATCTATCTGTCTATATATGGATGATATGGTAAAAAATATTCTATCAAAATATATACGATCTGCGATATTTATTGCGATACACACAGACAAAATACATCAGATGCGACAGATTCTTACAAAAAATACTATTCAGATACTCTTCCATGCTGCACTTCTCCAGTTAAACCAGATTAATTACACTCTCTGTAATGAAATATTAAGTTGATCCGTGTTCCTTAAGCAGCGATAATATCCTTGATATGCAAAAACTGTGCCTCTCCTAAAAGGTAGCCTTTCAGTGAAGGTCAAGGTAAAAAAAAATATGCTATTTCAGGTCACTGTGGGGCATTTGCACTGGTCCCTTATCATGACCTTTTGACACTAGCTACCAACTATTGATCAAACTACAAATTGTGCTATTATGCCATATTATTGTTAGGAATCGATGTGAACTTTATGAATATCAGTAATAATAATTTTTTTTTTAATTAAACTGAATTTCTGTGTCAATAAACTAAACGTTTACACGACCTGCCAAGCTATGTTCTCGCGATGACTGGCGAATGAAATCTCGCGACGCTACGGAAAGCTTCCTCTGTGGTTGGAGAACTGCTTCCTGAACTGAAATTTTCCTTAAAAAATTTGCACTTTCTTATATTTTCGGTGCAAATTTGAGGACGGTACCGCATCGACAGAGACCCATTTACTGCTGCGGACTCTTCCGGCTGCAGGACAGGACCGAGAACCGAGGCCCGAGCTGCCGTTGGTTGAGCTGTGTGCGCAGGCAGGCAGGCAGGGAGGCAGGCAGGCAGGCAGGCAGGCAGGCAGGGAGGCAGGCAGGCAGGCAGGGGTTCTCTCACTGCTAAAGCTAGCTCAACACTTACATTAACGGTTAGTGGCATGTGTTCAGCAACACGTTCGTCCTCACGTTTGTTAGGCTAAAGCGCTTCTGTGAGGGTTCAGACCGCCACATGCCCTCTCGTGTACGTGGGCAGGAGTTTCTGTCGCCTTCTCGTCGTTAACGTTACTCTTACCCGCCGGGCTGTGTGACATATTAACGGCCAAGAGACATGACAGCCTCTTCAGACTAAACCTAGATAGCTACCACCTTCTCCTGACGGCTCATGACACTTAGCTAGACAGTAGATAGTTAGTCTGAACCCTGTGTAGACCGAGTTGACGCTCAACAGTTGTTTCGTTTGTGTCCAAAAATAATCAGCTGCCGCCTGTACCAACATCTTCAGCCATGGCACCGAAGAAAAGACCCGGCCCACTCAACATAACACCCACTGGAGAGAGCCAGCCGACCACCAACATTGATGCTGCTTCAGAGTGAGTGTAGAAGTTAATCATGCTGGGAGTTTCTTAGATTGCTTTAAGAGCTGCTCTGTAAGGATGTGGTTTTCATGGGTCATCAGAGCTAACCTGGAGGCCTTGCAGAAGAAACTAGGGGAGTTGGACCTGGATGAGCAGCAGAGAAAGCGCCTTGAGGCTTTCCTTACCCAGAAAGCCCAGGTGGGCGAGCTCAAAGATGACGACTTCGAGCCCATCTGCGAACTGGGAGCGGGCAACGGAGGAGTGGTCCACAAAGTCCGCCACAAACCTTCGAGACTGGTCATGGCCAGAAAGGTGAGGACACTAGCTGCATGTATACCCCCCCCCAATCATCACAACTCCTTTATGCTCTATGAGCAACTTAAGCGAAAAAGCAGTTGTTTTATGCCCCCCTTTGCCCACTTACTCTTTTAAAATGCATCCACAGGCTTAGTTTTGATGATTGACGGTAGTGTCTAGAAGAAATGCCAGCAAGAACATGTGCATCTGGTTCGAACATGTAGTTTTGTTTATTTTTTGGATACTGGGTTAAAATCTTTACACCTTTATCTACCTGTGGGGCTTATGTTCGACCTGCTGAATCCATGTGGTTACAAGACCACCAATAAACCAGAGTGACCCAAGTTTTCATGCCTTACTTCAGCTCATCCATTTGGAAATCAAACTGGCCATCAGGAACCAGATTATACGGGAGCTGCAGGTGCTGCACGAGTGCAACTCACCTTACATCGTGGGCTTCTATGGAGCTTTCTACAGTGATGGAGAAATCAGTATCTGCATGGAGCACATGGTGAGTGAGTGGACGTAGATAAGTGTAATTGTGCATGACATCTGAACAGGTCTTAGTCTCGGGGAAATACAGGATGCTGGATTCAAGGAGAAACACAGTAACTAATGCCTCATTGCCTTACGAAAGAACTGTATTGTGAAACCAAAGAAGTGGATTTGAAGAGCGATTCGCTACATAACAGCTACACTTAATTGCGTGACTGGCTTTACTAAGGCAGAACTGTTGATGTTTGTGAAATTAAGGAGATGGTAGTTCTCCTTTTTAGACTTTTTTTTTAATTTTGCAGGCTAACATTTTTCTGCTTTGTTCTTTTTCAGGACGGAGGCTCCTTGGATCAGGTGTTAAAAGAAGCTAGAAGAATTCCAGAGGAAATCCTGGGGAAAGTTAGCATTGCGGTAAGTCTTAATTGCTTCTTCATATTAACTGTGACAGCAGTCAGCATGGAACTTCTTCCTTTTTTTATTGTTTTGCAACTGTGGTGACTGCTGTGAATCATCTTTTTGTCTGTGTGTTTGCAGAGTGTCAACTTTACAGGCAGCTTAGCTGTCAAGCAAACACTGTGTTATTTTGTTAGTGAACATCCCAAGGCAGAAGCTCCCTAAAATATGGTTTATTTACTTAAAGACTGAATAAAGATGAAGAGGTGATAAATGTAATATTTGATCAGTACTTAAAAGCATACTATGCTGTTCAAATTTCTTTATTCTTCATTGTTCCCCTGGTAAAAGAAATAGGGTGAAAACTGAAGAGAAAAGCCAAAAATACACAAGTATATCGTCGCTGTCCAATGAAAACCATATATTTAAAAACAGCAACAGTACAGGAGGAGGATTTCATTCCAAGTCAGTTTGGAACGTTTCTATTGGTCCAGTCGTCCAGAAATATCGGTGCAGTGTACAGGGCAGCTACAGGGTTTAGAGGATGGAGAAAACTAAAAACGTCCAAAAATGGAGATGCTTGTTTTTCATTGGACAGCAGAGATACAAAAGGAATGATTGGAATTATATGATAGATGTGGTATATATTTTCAGTAATGTAGATGGTTGTAACTGAGTAAAAATTCCTGTACTAAGTTTGGGACGGTATTAGAATAATATTTTATTAGAATCTGTTGCTACTGATGCATTTCTTCTGTGATTAAGTGAGTTGTGATAAATATCGCTTATCATGAAAATGTAAACATTGTAATATTTTTTTACCATATCACCAACCCCTAGTTTATACCCATTGTTGCACTGTGAACGAAACTTTTTTGCCACTTAAGTATGATGCTAAGTTAATGCTTAAGAATGTTGATACATTAATCATAGTAATTACGCTGTAATTATGCAAACAGGTTATGTGTTGTGGCCAGCAAGCAGCACTTTGCAATGTATATTCTTCTGCTGGATTCACTAATATGCTGCATACTATTCATAGATACCCTCAAACTAACATTTAATTACTCACATGTTTTACCACGCCTGTAGATTTCAGCTTAATTTGTCACATTGTGTTTCGGTACAGAGATTTAGATGTGTTTTAAGATGTGTGTGACACATTTTCTGTAGTGAAATATATTCCTCAGCATTCTGCAGTTAATGATTGACTTAGCCTCTATACGCTCCTGTCTTTTTAGCAGGGATTTTACTGAATTATAATAAAATAAAATAAAATAATTCAAAATAATGCCACTGTAAAATTACTTTGAAAGATATGTAGTGTTGCAATTGAGGACCCACTGACAGGTCCGTAATGTTAAAATAAATAGTGGCTTGGCTTCCTGAAAGTCAATATTGGTATCATTCATGAAATGAAAGGTGTGTGAAATTTTACACACCCTTATGCACCACACTATTCACTAATAAGTTAATACTCTGTTAATTGTTTAACTCATGTAATGCTGAATAAGGAATACTCTTCAAATTGTAAGGAAAGGGTGACTATATTATCATGTGGTTTTAATTGTATTTATTTATTTCTCTATTGATTGATTAATTTATTACTTTTTTTACCAGGTACTCAGAGGACTTGCCTATCTACGAGAGAAGCACCAAATCATGCACAGAGGTAGTTTCAGAGCAACATTCCAAGCTGATGTTAATGAACCTGCATGTGTGTACATGCGCTAGTCAACCCTTTACTGCTACAGCAGAAAATCTTATTAATAGAGCTACTTTAGTCCTGTAGATATCTCATAGTATCACAATATTCATTAGTGAGTGTTGATTGGTAGTATATTTGCTCTCAGCTTTACAGGAGAAGGAAAAAGCTTTCTGAACAATGGCAATGTTCATTCATCATGAAATTATGACAAAATGTAAAGGACAGCTGTTAGATTCGTGTGTATGTAAATATCTGTATATGTGTGTACACTCCGGTTTGGACTCCACGGGTCAGTAAGAGTACGGTACAATGGGGAAAAAACACAAGACTAACCCAGGTTTCAAAAGTCTACAGTTTCCATAGCAATGCTCCTAAACCACTACACTTCCCTTCCCACAATACCATACAGTATCCAACAGCTTGCAGCTTAAGGTTTCCAGGTGGCATGTATACTTGTGAAATTATCGTATTTACCCTCATAGTGCAGGCCGTGTATTCTCCATGTGACTGCTTGCACTGAATCTTGACCCCCAAACTGTGGCGATGGGGCACAAATAAATGTACAGCTACCAACAGTAACCCACAGATCATATTTCTTATGATTCCCGAACCAGACTTACTAAGCTGTTTTACTTTACTCAAAAAAATCAAATTTACACAATTTCCCTCTTACCCTAAATACTAAATCAGTTGAACTGGACAACACTGGCTTATTTGGATTGCACGGCAAACTTGTAGCACAAATTGTACACAATTTCCCTCTTCACTCTTTATTTCAATGAAATATGTAGAACTGGTAAGTCTTCAGAGTCAAAAGCTTTGGTTGCTGCATACAAAACTACATCAAAGCCAGTCAGGAGTTGCACCTTTACATTGGAACAGTTCCTGATTTCTGTGGATCCTGTCTGGTGCTTTACTGTAGGTCTGATTGCCATGTAGAAAAACAAAAGTAGTTTTTCGCATAGTTGTTGTAGTGGTCTCAGAATCATTGTAAACAGGCATGAAGCTGTTGGAGACAAAGTTGGATAACAAACTTTTGGCCTGCAGGTCAAAGATTCACTGCAAGTGTGGTGGTTTTGACTGGAAAGCTGTAGAAATGGAAATCATTGCAAATGTTTAAGGCTTTATTTCTGTGCCTTCATCTTTATTCTTTTTCTTTTTTCTTCCATCCATTCATGGGACTCCTTTTTCTGAGTGTGTTTTATTCTGGTTTTCCATTTTTCCATTTTTTAACATAACTTCTGACCTTTTCAGAATGATTGCACAGAAGATTACAGTATTAAAGCTTAAAACAGTTAAACTGGAATTAAAACATGTTTTTTAAACTTTTGCACACAAACAGGCAATTCACTTTCCTTTGGTTCATTCTTGTTCTCAATTTCCCTGTTGTAAACATTAGATTTTTTGGGTAAACTTAGGCAACAAGCTATATGTCTATACACCCCTTTTTTCCTCTACATTGTGACTTTTCTTGGTTGATGTAAATATTTTCCCCCACCAGTCATTTCTTATAATCATCAGACTAGAACTTAAATGAATGATTCACCCCAAAAAATTGGAATTAGACATTTTCTTTCCAGACATTTTTGCTGTGTGGGAGGATTTAGTGTCAGTTTTATGCTGGAACTACAAGGCTGATATTAAGTACCTCATAGCTAACTGTAGATTATTCAGTATCTGCTGGATAACTACATAACTATAGAACTAATGTATTTATGGGAGTAAGGTAGTGTGGGCCCATGTACAGTCCTTTAGGATTTAAGGGGTTAAACTACACTTTTAAACAAGCCTGACAAAAGGTCTTCATCATGCTGTCTAAAGGACAGTTTATTTGCTGCACCTACTTATTTGTCTGCACATTCTCATTCATTCTAACTAAGACCATATAAGAAAAAGGCAGGCTGTGACTATTTAGTAATATTATTAAATTGACTTCTCATTATTTGGCAGCTGTTACCACTAACACACTAACAAAATGGTTAGCAACAATGTGTGAATAAACAGCTACAGAATCGCTGTGGCAGCCGTTTCAGCTTTTTTGAGACCGAGTGTAAAACTGAGACTAAGAGTCGTCCCAAAATGGCTGTCTGGAGGTCAGTTGGGCTGTTTGAGGCCCTGGAGGAGACAGGCTGGAGCTGAAGGAGCTCATGAAGGAGACTCAGGGCTGTAGTTGTGCTGTTGTGGCAGAGAATGCTAGCGAGTGAGCAGTGAGCTGTCTGGGAGCCTGACCGGTAATTACGGCCTCTCAGATGTGATTACATGGCAGCCGCACCCTGCAACCCCCTCTGTTCTTTTTCTTCTCCCTCTTTTGCTTCACCTTTCATTCCCTCTGCCTCACTCCCTTAGTCCCTCCAAGCTTACCCAGTGGGCAGCTGTGCTGGAGAGGGGCTTCTGATGGAAAGGGTCTGACTTAGAAGGGCGATGGCCTGACCTTTCACTAGCCTGTTCTTCTATAAAATTCACATCAAACAGTGCTGTGCAAATGCTGTAGGCACCTGTGAAAATTATACACAAAAAAAGAAAAGAAAAGAAAGTTATTACTGGCTCACAAAACTCTAATATAAAAAAATGATAATACTGTAGTGATTTTATGTGTCTGTGTTCTAGCTTATCCATTTCTAAACCTCTGTTTGAGGAAGCTTAGTATTGATTGTAGTTATCATTCAAAATCTGGTTTAATCAGTCCTTCTTTAAATAAACTCAGGTTTGCTCCTGGTGGCATTCGACAGATCCATACAGTGACTGGATTCGCTGAAGAGTTGGCAGGCTTGTAAGGAAAGCAAACCTGTGTTATTTGAACTAGCTCACAGAATCTCAACTACCTTTTTTAAAAGATAAATGCTCAGTTTTGTTAAGAGCTTAAGTCTGTATTCTTGGTATGACTTTCTATACCCATTCTGTTGCATGAAACTAGACGCTTAAAGTCATTTAAAGGGGCTCTCTAACCAAACTAAGACCCCCTTTATCATAACCCCCTTTTTCATAATGTGTCTCGAAGTTGAGCTACTTCTGTTTTTGGCAGGATTTTGGGGGCAGACCATGTGAAATGTTTTTAGCCTCCTCTCTGTGACTTTATCTTTGTGGCTTTGTTCTGCATTTGTCAGCTAACCAAAATAACAAAAAAACAAAACACATTTCGAACAACCACCCCTAAAAACATCCACATCAAAACAGTTGTGGTTGGAGGTCCTTTTACCAAGGCTTGGGTGGTGATGTAAATGTAGAAGATGATTGTCTGTTGAACTTTCGCTATTAATCATATTATTGTGATGCGAGTTCAGTGCAGCCGCCATGGGAGAGTGATGGAAAGTATGGGAAATGAATATAGTGTATATATAAGGTGTGTCTTGTATATGTATTATATAAGATATAAGATATGTGAATGTTAACTATGGTATAAAACAGTGCTGAGTTTAAGGAGAGGGGTTGATGCATGTATAGTAACCAGTAATTACTAATTTACAATAGTGCACAAACTGAAATAGATTTCCAGTAAAAATATATTACCTGTCCCTTTTATTCTTGTTTTGGTGTTTGTAAAAGTCTTGCTAAATACCTGTCCCTTGCTTGTTGTTAAAGGTTCTGTACATGATTTCATTACAGTGCCCTTTGTTTTGCGGTTAGCTGGCTGTTCAGGAAAAAAGACTCAGCCCTGGCCATGTAAACAAAAGGTAAACAAAGTAGCTTACAACTCTATTCCGGCCAATCAGCAACACGTCTCTATCTGGCACATGCTACATGTTGAACTACACACATTGTCAAGGAGAGATGGCTGAGAAAAAATACAAAAAAGGAAAAGATTTTACGAACAAAAGCTGAACACAAGTTCGCAGGACGGGCGAGGGTGAAGACGTGTAAACATTGCTGTCGTGTTTGGACTTTAGAGAGACCTCCAGTGTTAAATGGCATGAAAAAGAATGGGGTAGTTCTATTCCTGATTGATAGGTGGGTAACGTGGACTTATTTTCTCTGTTTCACAGAAATGGGTCAGTAATTATTTGTCTAGTTTGTGAATGTTTGTGATAGATGATCACAGCTGGCTTGATTAGCAGCAGCAATTGTAGCAACAGTTTGCTAACCCACAACTGCAAGCTTAGTGTCGTAACCCTTGGGGGTGGGCTTCTCAAGGAGCCCTGAGGAGATGGATGTGTTTTGCAGTGGAGTTCAAATATTAACAGTCGTTCTCCTGAATCATATAAAGCTCCTTTAAAAATGTATGCAAAAGCAGCTTGTGTGCTCATAGCGACCCCTTCCCCCTGCTGGAGAAACTTCACACTGCAACAACAAGCAGTACTTTTCCACATGCTGAAGTTCACACCACATACTGATAAACAACATAAATGGGTGTTTTCACAAATATAGCAGAGCCACTATAGATTTGTGCTGTGAATGCCTATGGGAAACCATTTTACGACTGATCTGAGCCATCAAAACACTAAAGCTGTGAAAGAGTTGCTGAGACAGTCGCACTGCCCCACAGATAATCTACTAAGTGTAATCTACTGTAGCCTAACTGTTAATTGATGCCTAACTGTGTAGTGTTCCACTGTTCTAACAGTTACATAGGATTACATTTTGCATGTAGCTACTTATTATTTAATATTTTTTTAGAATTCTATGTTAATTTGTCATCTCTAGTTCTCCACAGTTTTGTTTTCCAATACAGCAATCATCAGTTTCAGCTCTAACTCCTCAGAACTCCTCAGTGGGCCCCATTGGATCTACCTGTGTCACAGTCAATGTATCAAAAATAAGCTCTTCTTGACCTCTGATTTGAATGTAGCCAGTCAGACCACTCTTCAAGCACTGATGTTTTTCTCTGCAATTTCCAGTGTTTTTCCGTGTCTGAATCCTCTGTACTATATCCACCTGTTGACCTGGTTGTGGCCGCCCACTTCTCTGTGCTTTCCTTCCTGAGGTTTCCATATAACTAAAGCATCGTCAAGCCATTTACCCAAACATATCTGGCTATGGGTATATGCTGGCAACCATACACGTAACATAACAGACCCTCATTTATAGAATTGTTTACTTGGAGACCCTTTCTTGTTCCGTCTCAAGGGCAGGGGCAGACCTGCTTGTTTAGCAATTAGCTAGAGGGCACAGAGAGGTAAATGTAGAAAAGTATTGAGGCTTTTAGGCTTTTTCCATTGAAAGAGAAATACCGTCTAGGACTAGACTTAATCTCTGTCTGGAAAACCAAACCATAAATGCTCATAAAAGCTGTACACAAATGGTTAAATGGATAAAATAAATGATTACAATGGAGATGCTGGTTTTGATTAGACACATTCCACAGAAAGTGAGTATATAAAGATATAAGGTTAGTCTATATATGTTTGATTAAATTCATGCATATGATTGAATAAAGACATATATGTATAACAAACATTACCATAACGTTAACTGGCCCCGTTATGTATAATTATATATAATATGTGTGTATATGAAAAACCAATAGCCGTTTTACTAAAACATATAGAGTGCTTTATTTCTAGGATTAAGACCAGTACCTCTAGTTGTATCAGCACATCTCTAGTTATTTGACACTCAGTAAGGAGGTGAAAATGTGGGTGTTCGTGTCTGCCATCAGGGGCAGTTTTGCGTTCTGCTAGCTAAGTATGGCTGGTAAATGCAAGGCTGCTTGTGAAATGTTTTTCTGGTTGAATACTTGGCATGGAGGAGGAAGAGGAGGACTGGAGTGAAGCTGAAGGCCAGGTGGTGGGATTTGGGCCCTGGCACTCTTAGCCTCCCGCTCCTCTTATCCCTCTTCATCCCTCCATCTCACCTGGTCTCTCTCTCTCTTCCTCATTCTTTCTCTCTCTCACTCACTCTCTGTGTCTCTCGTGTTTTGGCCCCTGAAGACGTCAAGCCCTCCAACATCCTGGTGAACTCGCGTGGCGAGATCAAGCTGTGCGACTTTGGTGTGAGCGGCCAGCTCATCGACTCCATGGCCAACTCCTTCGTGGGAACACGCTCATACATGTCGGTGAGTCAGTTTTCTCTCTCTCTCTTTCTGTTTCTTTCTCTCTCCCTCTCCCCCACCTTCCTGGTCCAACCCCTGCCAGGCCCTGAGCCCATGCCCAGCACCGTAGTGCGGGGCGCATAGGCAGCTGCTGCCAGCTCGGCCCACTCCTCCACATTGGGCGTGCCACTCCCGCGTTTGACGCGCTTTTTACTGTTTTCCTTTTTTTTCCTCCCTCGACAGCCGGAGAGACTCCAGGGCACTCACTACTCTGTGCAGTCGGACGTGTGGAGCATGGGCCTGTCGCTCGTAGAGCTGGCCATCGGCCGCTACCCAATCCCCCCGCCCGACGCCAAGGAGCTGGAGGCCATATTCGGGCGACCCGTACTAGACGCAGCCGGGACGGAGGGCCACAGCACCTCTCCGAGACCAAGGCCTCCAGGACGACCCATCAGTGGTTAGACCACATCTTGGTTCTTCTGAAATTCTTTTGATGCCATGCTGAGGAAGGTTAAGTTAGACTTTGACTTTAATACAGTAATTGCTCAGTAAATAATTACCATGAGAGTAAGTGCTGCAGGCATTTTATGAAGGTGCGTTCCATCAGCTGTAGGTGTGCACAGGTTGTATTTGGGTTACTGAAGTTAGGGTGACTGACAGAATGATGTCATAGCACCGCCCTCTGCCGCACGGTAAAAAGTGCACCTCCCATTTTTGAGCATTTTATGAAGTTGTGCTAGGTGTGGAGACGTCAGAAATAATTGATTAGCAATTTGGGCTACTTAGAATTAAATGTGCAAAATGGCAACTTTACAGTTGAAGGAAAAAACCTTAACTTTCAATGAAAGTCAGTGTAAAAATTAATTGTTCCAAGTAATTTTGGAGCATTTCTATTGGTCCATTCAATTTGAAATTTGGACCTGATATGTGAAACAACTGCCAGATTCACATTATGTCAAAGTGAGAATCGACAAAAAATAGAGACGTTTTTTTGTTTGACATGATAATTATTTTGAAGTAATTAGCTGTTATTAAATTGGTTAATTACCCAATCCTCACACTTTGCCTCGTCATATTGCCACCATCGAGACTAGCAGTTCCTTTTTAATGGTTCAGAGTCAAACAATAGAAGCCAAATTGTTTACAGTACTTGTTGTAGTGTATTGCAATCTGTCTGCATGGCTGTGAGGATAATATGAAAGTTATTTTATTTTAAGTAAAAGATGTTTGCTTATTCCACAGTCACATCATAATCCTCCATAAACCTCCACGACTCATTGTTGCAGCCCCATAAGTGACATTTACACATAATTTTGCATTAGCAGGTATGATCCTGAGCATTATATGAAGGTCTTAGTGTTGCCTGCAACTCTAATGATAAATCATGTTCCTAATCACAAAGATTTTTTTTCCCATTCAAGGTAAAATACCAGTGTTGCTATCTATAGGGCACTCCGCAGAGATTTCTCTACCTTGGAGAATATTATAGAGACTATGGCCATGAAATATAAGCCATTTTAGTTGACTCATGTGAAATGCTTTTCCCCAAAGGACATGGAATGGACAGCAGGCCGGCCATGGCTATATTTGAGCTACTGGACTACATTGTCAATGAGGTCAGAGAAAATGCTTAGTACACAACTTTGTTCCTTGTGTTTTTCATACTCTTTATTTTTTGCAGAGCTCCTCGATCTCACCTCTTTTCCTTTTTCTCCTTCTATCCCTCCATTTTCCACAGCCCCCACCTAAGCTGCCACATGGTGTGTTCACCTCAGATTTCCAGGACTTTGTGACAAAATGGTGAGTCCTGTTTCGTGTCACAGCCTCTGCCTTGCCTGCATGCCTGCAGTTTTCCATAGATGGATGTTGTGCAAGGTGGCTAGCTGGTAGTATTTTCCTTTACTTTCCTGTATTGTCTTAATCTTACACATAGACATGGGATCTCACACTTGAATGAAAAAGCCAGGTACAGGCTTTTGTGTGTCATCTATTTTTAAAAATGATAAAAAGGATTTAAGTTCGAGGTCACATTCCTCACCACCTAAGGGATTTTGAGTTTGACTTTGTTTGTTGTTTCACAGCCTCATCAAGAACCCTGCTGACAGAGCTGACCTGAAGATGTTGATGGTGCTTGTTGTCTCGTTTCTTTATTCTGGTGACTGTAGATAAGGATGGATTGTTAAAAAAGTGACCCATTCATTTTCATTTTCAACTTAAACCATTTCCATCCTTAGACTCAGTGCTAACTTTGGGTCCCAGGAATAAGTCTTACTTTGAGATTTGAGAACTTTAAAGCGATGGTTTAGCCATAAATCTAATTTAATGTACTGATCTCTGTAAAAATGCAAAAAGCACATCTTGAAACTTCAGTTGTGTCTGTAATTTTGTACATTTTTACAGATGTCAGACATTATTAGAACTCTCATAAACAAGTCCATTTGAGATGACATATCTTGACCCTGTTTGCGGCAAGTGTGTGATTATTTAAGCGTTCGTTTTGCAGCGTTAATGGGTGACTTCAGTTACATTTTCTAATGTTACATTAGACTTGTGTCTTCAATGGAAAAACTGCACAACAAATCTTATTTAGTACACTACATTGGTCTTGATTCTAGATCACAGTCACAGGTCAAAGTTTGGTCCACACTACAGTTTGGACCTCACGGTTCAGAACGAATTTGGTACAACAGGGGGGAAATAAAGCAAGGAAAGTCATAAGGCTAACCTAGATTTCATTTGTATGAAACAGACCCAAACACAATAGTGAGAGGTAGAAAAAACGGATAAAGGAAGAAAAGAAGACTGAACATATGTCAGTCATTCTACATGAGAGAGAGAGAGAGAGAGAGAAGGAAGAGTGACAACAACACTACTGTGACCATATCAATAATATACATCCACTACAATCTTCCCATAATTCCATTCTGTGAAATGTGGTTCTGCATGACATTTAGAAATCTTTGTTCACCACATGAACACTTCGTCCAAAGCTTTCCACATACCATGTATACTCCATACGACTGCCTGCACTGAACTGTGGCGTCTGTACTAGTACAAAGACCCAACTTGATACAGTACACATATTTTGATACAGCAAAAATATAAATTGCCTGAATGTGTGCCGTAATATGTTAATATAATATTGTATGTGCACAGTTTACTTGCACACACTTAAAAATAAGGGGGTTACATGCTTCTCCCAGCGATGCCATGGAAGAACCTCTTTTAGTTCCAGAAAGATCCATGTTTGTAATAAAGATGTGTGAGTGTGAAGAACCCTTTAAAGATCTAAGGAATCCTTATTGGGTATTAAAGTTCCTTACAAATGTAAAGGTTCTTTACACTCAGACATCTTTATTAAAACATGGTTCTATTGTGGCATCACTCAAAAAGCCCTTTGAAGCAGATTTAAAGCGGGGGTGTACTAGGGGCATAACAATGCACACCAGTGGGGTGGTGATAATCATCCAACATCCTGACCTCACTAATGTTGCTGAATGCAGTCAAATTCTCACAGCAATGCCCTGAAAAAGGACTTTTTAAATATTTTGGAAGAAACAATGAATGAGCAGGTGTCCTAATCCTTTTGTCCATGTAGTTACCCCTATTATTACCTCTCCCTTCCTGCCCACTATACACTTTACTTTACCCAGAAACCTAGTTTTGATTGCTGTTAGTGGTTTTGTGATAAACGAGAAACCCTCAGAAGAGACTGAGGGCTGTATCAGTGATGCAGTTTTTATTTTCCATAGATTAAAATGGTATCGAAAATAGTATAAAAAACATTACACCCTTAGAACACACGACTGATCCACCACATTTGGGATAATCTTATTTCAGGCCGAACCATCGCTTTAATATAACTGCCTTTTCTTACTTTACTCTTTAGTAATTATTTGTCAGTCTGTAAGTGCATGTGAGGCGTTTCTCAAACCCTCCTCCTCTTTCCCTTTTCTCAGGGCCACACATTTATCAAGCGTGCGGAGGTGGAGGAGGTGGACTTTGCCGGCTGGTTGTGCAGAACCATGGGCCTGAACCAGCCCAGCACTCCCACTCGCAGCTCGGAGTGAAGCACAGCCCTGCAGTCCGGCTGCTCGCACCATAAACCTCTCTCCTTTCTTCTCCTCCTTTCTCCTTTTTCTCCTGCGTTTCTTTTCTCCTCTCTCCTGCTCGTTAAGCCCGGCTCCTGCCTCTGCACCTCTCCCCAGCTCCCTTCTTCGCTTACTCTCTCTTGTTGCTGCCGTGCTTTCCGCAGGTACTGGCTTATGAGAGGCGGTCTTCGCCGCTTGCACATCTGTCCGTTTGAACGCGTTTAGACAACAGGTTCAGATGGTCAGCAGGTTTTTTGTTGCTTCGCTTCAGCAGGACACCGACATGAGTTTTCAGAGCAGAGTTAATCAGGAGTGTTTCAGGTATGGCATAGAACACCTGGGTCTGTACTGTATACTGCATATATTTTCACTATAGTTTTAAGATGTATTGATAATATCATGTGCTTAAGCACCACACAGTGACCGTAAACACTTAACAGTGGTCAAATAGTACATGTTTCAGTTTAAGACACATGCCTATTCTGCTAATTAGTTTGTGTCTCAGTGTTGCAAACCAAAGAGGGCTACAGCGGATCACACTAATTCATTCTTCAGCTTCATTTGTTGGGACAGAATTCTTAGATCTGTCCATAAAGTTACTCAAGTGAACTCAAGAGGCCAAGCTGCCTACTCACTTATACTTGGGTGCAGGTCTGCAGGTAATGCACAGCCTCAGACGTTGCAGAGCCAACATATTTGGCTAGCCAGACATCGGTTATGTTGCCCGTTTTGAGGGCATACTGCTGTGCTTTTCAAGAGCTTAAAAAACTATTGAAGAACATATGAACTGATGAACTATAATATCCCTTTTCCTCAGAAACGGGACACTTTTTAGCTTAAGGAAGGTACTTGTTATTTCAGTCTGCCATGAGAAATGTAGTTTATGTTGCTCTGAAGCTATTTGGGCATGATAATGTGAGTTTTACAGATGGCCATTGATGTTCCTTTTTCTTTTATTCCCAAAATCATGGTTTTCTTCATGGCTGTATCTAATGCTTGAGTTGTTTCTATTATCTAAAACTCTTGGTTTATATTGACACTGGAAGGAGTTTCACCATGGAATATTTTGAATTTGAATATTTCTGTTTTACCCGAGTACGCAAAAGACTTAAAAAACCAGGACACGCCACATTATAGCTGAGGTTCCCTAGACCTTTGCATTAAAATGCATACAAACTGTACATGCTAAGCAAGCTCTGTTTAATATAAATGAATCGAGAACTTGCATGGTACATAACAGGTTCTTTTAAAAAGTGACGTGTACTATGCAAGAAAAATGTACTTACACAGAAACACGGCTACAGATACGACTATAAACGCACCGCCAGTCGTCAGTGGGCGGCTGATGTAGAGAAAAACGCAGTAGCCCGCTGATCGGCTCTAGGTTGCTGGGCGGTAATGGCGCTTGGCTGCCTGTCTTTCTTTCTCCTTTAACATTCTGGGGTTGGGTTTCGACAAAACGTCGACGGACGCTCATACTAAGGTGGCAGAGCAAGTATCACTTTGAACTGTCTAATGAATAGTGAAGATGATCCTCAGACTGTGATGCTTTTGAGAGACTGAACCCGCTAACGTTGGACCTGTATTGCTATCATACACTGGCATTCATCTCCGACCAAATGAATGCATTGCCACACGTATGTGTATGAAACTATATGTACAGTACTGGTGGTACTGTTTTGCAGTCTTAAGGAAATAGCCTTTTCTGTTTTTGTTTTATTTTGTTTGACTTTTTCTGGTGTAGAGAAAATGGGAGTCATTTTATTATCATATGAAATGTGTTGAATACGGTTCTAATACAAGAATAAAACTTATTTGTGAAGGAATGTTTATACTTAATGATCTGGGTTATCTTTTTATTGTTTTATTCAATTTATTTGAACACTTTTTATGTAATTACACCATGGGAAGGGTAGTTCTTGAAGATTGGGTCCCTTTTCTTTGTAGATTTGAAAGGGTCTAGGAAATACGTATATTTTTCAGCAAACGGATGACTTTAGTTACAATAAATGAAGCCATCTGTGTGAACCTAAAGTTAACGACCGTAATAAGAACGGGTATATTTTATGATATGCTTATTTTATGGTATGTTCTTTAATATGTACTTTCATTGCTGTGCTTCTGTAAGTTAATTCATTGAAAAAGAAGACAGACAGGTAAATGACCTGTCAGACTGATATTATGGCTGATATTATTCGGCTTAAAAGGTTCAAAATAAGTGTCCACGTCACTTCTAGCCCTCATTGTTTATATTTAGCTTTTATCTACTTCACTTACATGTGAAATAATTGTTTATAAAAGTGCATTGAAGGGGTCCTATGCATGGTAATGCCACTTTTCATAAGGAAATGGAAATGTTGTTAATATGTTGTTAGAGTTGTTAATACTTAATGTTACCTAAAATAAATATGTAGTTTTAACATTAAAAATGTATTAACATTTTATCAATCTGTTATGTAGGGGAACTGGAGTGTTTTGTGTTTGTGTGTGTTTGATAACTAGAATTGGTTAAATTGAAATTAGGGCCAATTCTGGACATGCGGGGGCTTCAAGTGTCCCCAGTTATATTATTTTTTTGAGTGTAAGCGAGAAAAAATGTTTAATTTATTCATTTATTTTCATTAAACATGTACAATTATGAGGAAAACACAGTCTAAAATTCAGTATATGTACACAAATCTAAATAACATTAGACAAAAGTAAGACTTTTTACAGGAATTTGTAAGTACACAAATACACATACCCTGGGGCCCTAAACAACTGCTTATACCCTGTCTGCGGTAGGGGGCTTTTGGACCTGTATAGAATCAGACACTGCATCTTGAAATTCACTTTGTCACAAAAACCTTGCTTCTCCATTTTTGCCGTTTTTTTTCAAACTTTTTGGCGTAATTTAAATCCATCAGTTATTCTTTACATTGTATTTGAATTTCATGATAAATGGACCAAGAGAAATGCTCCCAAATGACCTGGAATCAGTTTTTTTACATTGACTTCCATTCAAAAGTTTTTTTTTCTTCTTCTGTGAAGCCTTTTTTTGGGGGATGCAAGGTTTTTGCGCAACAGGGACAACATGTACAACATGGTGCTGCTTTCTGCTGAATTTTTCAGTGAACTGCCTATGTTGCTTCTTTTGGGGTTCTTTACATCCTATCAATAGTGGAGTGTCTGCTTTTTACACGACTAAGATACTTGATTTCTCATTTATGTATAGACTGGAGAATTCTATGATGATGGCTCCACCAATAGCATGTAGTTGCTGTGTGTGTTGATTGACGGTCAGATGGTGAGTGTGTTTAGAGACATTTTGCTATGTAATCTTTTAAGCCCATTCATTGGTTTAGTATTGAGGTTAAAAGTGAAGTGGACACGTCTGAAATTGATTGAGTGATTCAAATTGGCCCCCAGTGTGACAAGTGTAGGTGAGCGAATAGTGGCACCTTTCATTGGAGACAGTAGACCCTTGAGAGAGTGCATATTGTGAGCTGTGTGTAAGTGAGGGAGCAGTGTGTGTGTGTGTGTGTCTAGTGGGGGGGTGTTGTTGGCAGACCCTGAGTGTTTTGGAATGTGCCAAGGCTTGTTTCTGGGGTGGGACTCCATGACCTCAAGCTATGGGATTGAGTGGGTGTGACTGTAGCGCTCAGCCACTTCAGAAAGAAAAAAGGACGTCTTGCGATCATAGTTGTAGCGCACATGCTCGCCTCACTGTAAGTGTCACAGTGGGCTGACTGTAACTTTCAGAAAGATAAGACATCCACGCCTCTCTGCGCACCCTGTCACCTGCTTTGATGGTGAAACGATTGTTTCCACTCTCTTGTGGTAATGTAATATATATATATATATTTTTTATACTGTATTCCCCAGAGAGGTGTGGAGCAGGCCGGTGAGGGAGGAATGCTGTTTCTTTAAGAGCGAGAGAGGGAGAGAGAGTGAGAGAGAGAAAGGGAGGGACCTCTTTGCCCTCCAGAAACCAGGAAGGGAATTGAGTTGATCTGCTGCTGCCTGTTTAGCGCATACGGGGCTTTGAGAAGCAGGGACAGCTAAAGAGAGAGAGGGAGAGAGAGCTCCAGAGAGGAGGAGAGGAGAGGAGGGATAAGAGAAGCCACAACAAGCAGCACCACGGCCATCGCAGGTGAGTTTACACCCTACACCCCCCTCCCCAGTCCCTCTGCACGTCTGTCCAGGGCCTGTCGACCACAGGGAGAAGAGAAAGGAATGAGGGAGGGGGGCAGAAAGAGCACAGGGGCTGGTTGGGAGGGGGGGCTGCTAAGCATTTAATAGTTGAGCTGCTTTTTTCCTGCAGAGTTGCCTCGTTTGACTCACCTTTTATGTATTGCCATATCTTCGCCGAACTTTATTTCCATTCTTTCAGGCATTAGCACTCAGAGTTTGGCGAGAGGAGGAGGGGGGGTCGGCCGAGGAGGAGTGGGACAGTGTGAGAGGAAGGAGGAACCAAAAATAATGCTATGGGACAAGGTAGAAGTGGCATGTGACAGGCTTTACTTTTTTGGTTTGTTGTCATTACACAGGGACTCGGCTGTGATGGATTACTTGTGTCAGAGCTTTGGGGCTATGGATTATTTTTTGCTGCCTCTTTCCTGCTAGGTTGGAATATTTCACACTGGTTAAAAAGTCTTATTTAGGTCAACAGTCTTCAAGTTTTGCTGTTATTTTATACTATTCAGCCTGGCTCGTCGCATGTCAATATTGCAGGGTTGGTTTCAGTCTCGGAAAGCTGCTAATTTCTGTCTCATTTCGCTCTGCGCCTGGCCCCCGCTTGATGGCTGGTCTGTACTTTTAATACCTGGCATCCTGCTAGCAACACACTGTAGTGTATAATTCAGCTCAGAGTGCTTACGTTGAAGCAGGCTCAGAGGTGTGGGGGTGGCGAGAGTGGACAGCTTGGGACTTGTAGTTCCACAGCGGTGGCCTAGAACCAGGTGAAGTAGCTGGGAAGAACTCCACATCCCAGAGTGCCTTGCCCTTGGCCATACAGGAAAGGGAACAGCCGGCAGCCTATCCCAGTGGGGAGGTGTGGTGAGTGAGTAGCTGTCAGGCCAATCGCAGAGGGGGAAGTGAAGCCAGAGCAGTGGGCTGAAAATAGAGGGGTGGGGGGAGAGGGAGGAGTGGGAGGGGAGGCAGTGGGGGGGGGCTGTAAGTAGGTGTCTGCCTGTGTGGGATCAGGCAAGGGCTTGCCTATGTAACCAGGGCCACTCGGAAGTTTTCCCCTGTCTGCAGTTGCTCCACAGCAGGGTCCTGTCCAGACACGGAGGCTGGCAGGCAGGCAGGGAGGCAGGGGTAGGACTGAGACTGGCCCGAGAAGAGAGAGACACACTTCTGCCAGGCCGGTAAGCGCTTCTTCACTGCACTCGCGCTCTCACTCTCTGTTGCTCAAAGTGGAGAAGACAGGAGGAGAGAGAACTAGTGGGATCTTTAAGGGGAAAGAGAGGGAGAGAGCGAGGGAGAGGCTTGACTGAGCTGGGAGAGCTTGACCCAGTTGCAGATGGAGTAGAGATGGAAAACGGAGGCCTTGCTGTGCTAAGGTATGGCCTGAAGAGGTTATATCCTGCTCGACTTTTACAAGTTTGAACTTTTACTTGTGCGTTTTTGAGACGTTGAAGAACTTGTCCCATTCAAACTGTAAATATTTTCTTAGGAAATTAACATGAAGTTATGACAGAGAAGTTATGACACATCTGAGGAAATGTGGCAACTCCACGAGGCTGTTAAACTATTCGAATAAAAGTTACATTTACCTACGTGACAGTGGCGAGAATTGAAATCTCAGAACCCCTACGATACTGAAGCTTGTTGTCTCTTTCGTTGGCAGATGTGGCTGCTGTGTCTCTAACCCCTTCCTCATACTTTTTATAGCTCAGTCTCGATGCACATCCCCCTCACTGTTCTCATTGAGGGTCTTTTGGTAGCTTCTTGTCTCATGACTTGAGTCAGACCAGCAGTCTGCATGGGTGTCCTGTGCGTAAAGACATTGCAGGAAACTCTCTCCCTCTCTCTCTGTTCTATCTCTCTCTGCCTTTCTTTTTTTTTTTATTCAAGGATGTATGCGGATGATTTCCAAGCCATACTCGCTCAACTCGTTTTTTCGCTGGTGCGGGTACAGGGAGGGCGCAAGGGGTATTTTTATTCACTGATGACGCCCAGTGTCTGAACAATACACAGAAAAGGCTCCTTGTCTTGTCAGGGGTGAGGCCACTCTTTATTGTGCCTTACTTGCTGTGTGAACAACACGCATATCTGCGCCCACTTTAAGTGCGTGTACTTTGTATATGGGTAAATCACGCCAGTGGGGTCACACTGGGTCACAGCACCTTGGGCAGGAACACACTATTACGACTCGTTGTGTGAACATTAGAAGCACCACCCATTAGGTAAACACCAGTGTTGTTTCTGTTTCCAATAAATCAGAAATTGTTGGTTGTAATTTCGCACTTAAAATTAGATAATTTGGGCAGCTGAAGTGCAACCTGCCTAATAATCCAGGCAGTTATTACAAGGGCCTAAAATTTGTGTGTTTTGACTGCACAGAATTTCTTTGTTGACTAGGTCTTTTACACACTCATTACACTCACTCCCTTGGTCAACTGCTTAGCACTTGAGTAGACTTCACACTTACCTACTTTTCTCAGAATGCTATTCCAAGTCAGCTCCCTGATGATGGTAAACTGCTGCTGAGTGTTCATTTCTTGTTAAGATGACTATTTTCTCATATTCAGAAAGTTCAAACGCCAATCTTGCGTAAGCCGGGCAGCTGTGTGTTCATGTGTTTTTGAAGTGATAGACCTCAGAATGACTGTCTTAGTGGAGGAATGTCACTAAAACTATGCACAGAAGCTGGGACTGCGCTGAACCTTTAAGCGAAAGGCTTGTAGGCCATGTAGGCGTTCCAGCAGGCAGCCAGTCCTCTGCGTGTCCGGGGGCAGAGGGCTGGGTGGGTTGTTGTGAAGCATTTTTGAAGTGATCAAATTAAAGGCCGTGATGCTGGGAGATGGGCTCGCGAGCAAGTGAGCGAACCTCCCTATCTGTAATCAGAGAACTCATCTCATTATGCTCTCATTGCACTCTTTAAAGGGCCTTCTTCCACTTGTCCTTATCTGCGGAGACTCTGTCGACACGTTGAGCAAGGCCTACTTCTTAGTTTCCTTTACAGTAACGTGGAATCCGATTGCTGTAAGGTTGTTCTCTCTCCTGCCCCTGTTCGCCGTTACGGAGCTGGGCCTCGGGGCAAGCGGAGGAGAGTCCTTGACACACTTACCTTTGCATGATCGTTGAGAGATACGCGGATGACACAGCGGCAGAGGGTGGGAGGTGCTTCATATATATATATATATATATATATATATATTTTCTTTCGCCTCTTCAGCAGAGGCGGAAAGGAGGAAGTGGAAGCTGTGGTGGGCCCGGCGGTGGCCGAGCGCAGTGCAGTGTCTGGGAGAGCTGGTCATCTGATAACAGAGCGGGTTCTGTTACACCATCACCAGAGTCACGCAGGAAGTCATCTTCCGTCCATTCTGTTGGGCCTCTGCAGAGAAGGAGAGAGGCATGGGCGCAAGGGCACTGGTGATGATGATGATGCAGTTGTCTTAAGGCACCCCAGCCTTGCATAGGTTGATGTTTTCCTGGCTCTGAGGCACCTGATTCAATTCGTCAGCTAATTATCAAGCTCTTCCTGAATTAAAGTGGGTATGTTGGAGCAGAGAACACTAAAATGTGTTTGGTACTCTGGAAAGAGGTCCAAAAGAAATGTGTGTGATGTAAGACAAAGTGTCAGTAGAAGAAGAAGAAGCTGCATAGATCTTCTTTTCTTACTATTCGTATGAGAGCTTGTCTGTGGGCTGTGAAGATACTACATTGACCAATCACTGTCTAGCCTTGGTTTTCAGTGTTTTATCAACAAGCAACGTTTTAGAAACCTTCTCTTTTTAGTTTGTGTAGACCTGACTACCTCAGAAGCTCTACTAAAGCCCAGAGCCAGTGCTTCCTAACTCTAACATACCTGCTTCAACTGATCTGATAATTAACAACCCCTTCCCTAAAGGGTATGGGTGTGTTACAGCAATAGAAATTCTAAAAGGTGCGAGGCAGGACTACTCCTGGAGCAAGGTTGGAGGTAGGGCACTGCTCTAGAGCAACGCTGGGGCAGTTGCTGTCGTTTTTGGGGAGGGGTTTGCGTTGTTTGGTCTCTCTTCACTGGTTTCCTGTAAGCTTGGCTGCAGTGTCCAAAAAGACTTGCAGAAGTTGTGGCCAGCTCGTTGCCAGATGCAGGGAAACGGGCCTGGAAAACTTTGGTCAAACTATGAGGGGGCGTCTGACATTTTCACACTTAGGTCTAACCTCCCGATAAAGCCGCGGCTGGACGGGGAGAACTGTAAACACGTCATTACTCATTCAGAAGCGGATCTTTTACTGTACCTCTTCCCACGTTTGCCTTTTTTTCTTCATTCCACTGTGTCTGAGGAACTTGACGGACCTCCAGACCTTTGTATTTTTACCATAAACCAGAGCATGTCCATTATACTAAAACCTTTTACTGATCCATATGACATAAGATGAAGTGAGGTTATTTGTCGCAGTGGAGTGAAGACACAGGGTTATGCGAGGTTAGGCGCTGCTTTTATAGGTCTGCAGAAGGTTGGCAGCAGCTGAAACAGGCTGAGACAGAGTCGAGTAGACTCGCGAGTCATGTATGTTGGGTTTTCTAAGCGGCCTCACCCACTACCTTTTGAGGGGGCATTGTGAGCACAAGTCTGGATTTTTGGCAGCCTACTGACATATCTCCAGTGAAACAGCCCAACCCCACAACTCCAGTTTTATCAGTTGTTCGCCCACTTCCTGCTCGCGCTCCGCACGACCAATCAGGCTTCCCTAACCGCTGCTGGCAGGAGTGACTCATACGCAAGGGCTTGCTCAAAATCCTGTTCTTCTTGGAACTAGACACCCACCTCTCCATAGCGTTTCCGATTATCCGCTAATATCCTCTCGGCCCTGACCTTGAACTCTGCCGACCTGTACGTAGTGAATCCCCCCCTCCTCCCCCCGCTCCTCTCTCCAAGCCAGTGGCACTAATCACGCGCACACACAAGCGCTGAGTGGACACACCGGCCCGGGTATGCCTCTGCACACCCTTCATCCACGCTGCACTAGGTATATTGGAGCTGATGTGGACTGTGTTACCTCACATGCATGTCAGTAATCCTCTCTCTGACTGTGCTCTATCGAGGGATTCTCGATTCCCACGCTCACATTTTTGATCTCATCACTGTTGAAGGTGACAAGTGCTAGTGAATTGACAAGGTCTTAAAAAGTGCTAATATTAAAAATAAATGGCTTACTAAAACACAGAGGCCTCCGGTGATGAGCTTCACCGGAGGAACACCTCTGGTTGTTTTGGTTTATGTCATAAGTCGGTGTGTGTGTGTGTGTGTGTGTGTGTGTGTGTGTGTGTTCCTGGAATGCGTGGTATGTGCTTGGGTAAGAAGTTTCATTTTGAGGTGTCAGTTACAGTTCTTATAATGAATGATCTGACTTGGTTCTGAGCTGTGTTCATTTTAGAGTCACTCGAGGTGAGGAGGAGCCTTCTAAGAACTTCACTGGAAACATCCGACTGGGTTCATGCTCTTCACAGAAGCTAGCTCGGAGTTGTCTCTAGGTGGAATTGTTTGCATTGATCAGACAAGTCAGCGCAACAACTGGGCAATATCTGCTTGGTTCCTCAATGTAGTTGTTGGGTGAATATAGCTCCTGGTTTGTACTGATTACACAGAATTCATGCACATATTACATTGTTTACAGCAGCCAACACATCACGGCACAGGAACATGGCTCCTGAAAATAAAAGTAGTTGAACGTTTCCTTCAAGCATGTTTACTTTCTGCCTCTCAAAAGTGTATTCCAGCAGTCGACGTTCAGCTTACAGAGTTGGATTGTCAAACAAAACAAAAAAAAGAAACGATAACTGCTCTCCGCTTGGGTCGGGGCAAAGCAGGCATTGGGGTAAGGTGGGGGGAGGGTGTGGGGAGGGGGTTGGTATGGCTACTCGCAGTGAATTGTGGTTTGACTTGCAAAGCAGCGGCAGACTTGTGCGTGCGGCTGATGGCTGAGGCCTGCAAGCGAGCCGTTGGGGCCGAGGCACAGCCCCCGTCACCCACAGCCATGAATTAGTGATGAGGAATGTTTGGAGCCATGAGAAGGTGTCAGGATCAGGTTTGTTTGCAGTGTTTCCTCTTTCTCTCAGCCTGGACCCGGGTTTATTCTGGGACAGGGGCGGCGCTTTGTCAGCTTTCGGAGCCATCTATCTGGTTCATTCCTAGGTTCTTACGCCGTGTGTCATCTCTTGATTGGAAAAGGAGTAGAGGTGCGTAATGGACAGTTAATTAAATGTTGCTTTAGTAATGGCAGTTGCAGTAATATTGACCACAATGTTCAAACGAGGATGCCTCTGACCAGTCACAGAACTTTTGCGACGTTTCTGCAGCGTTCCTGATGATGAATGATGATGAAGGTGTAGATTGTGGCTGTCACACCAAAACTTTGCATCTTTATTTTTTGACTTGATCTGGCAGTTGTTCTATAGATTATGTTTAACTTCTATAATTCATTTACTAATAGATAGGCTGTTCAATTACTTAAAATACAATACTTTTGCATTGACTTCCATTTAAAGTTAAGGAGGTTTTTTCCTTTTGGCCTTTTGAAGATCTAAAAAACATAATTTCCAAACCGCTCCAGACTTGGATGTTAAAGGGAAAAGAGTTTCTGATTTATCTAAATAAAATTATAATATATCAGGATGGCAATATGTAGCAAAAAGAACAAAACATGTGACGCTTTGTCTTAACTGTTCATCCCTAATTAAGTGTATCCCCCTCTTTCCTCCGTAAAACACAGCATACGTTTGTCCGTTACTCCTCTGCCCCTCTGCCGGTCCTTTCCCTGGCCTATACAAATGAGCTCTAGGAGAGATAGTGAAATGAGTCTGCCAGGCGCATGGGGGTTTATCAGAGCTCCTAGGGAAAACACAAAGGCCAAGCTGTGGCGTTGAGGCTGAGCGTGCGGGTGCCCATCACCATGGCACAGGAGTTGAAGGAGACTGAGAGAGAAAGGCTTAAGCCCTGGCTTATGGTCATTACCACTAAACTTCAAGATGTGGTCTAGAGTGGAACTATTATTGGAAGGGCTTCCCTGAGGTGTGCTATATAGAAGCGTGTGTGTTGCATATGTGCCCTAGATTGAGCTATTCTTGTAGTTCTTAACATTTAGCTGCTACACCTACTGTGTCATTTATGTTAAATGTAACATAACTGTAGACATCATTGAGTATGTGGCATTTGGTTTGAATAATCCAAGCAGAGGGGGGTTTTAGGAGCGTTTACGCTGCGCTTTACCTAAGCGTGACCTCTGCAGTGTCCTGACGTTGTGCCAGCAGCACTCTAGGTGAGGAAGGAAGCGCTTTTGTAAGAGGGTGTGTAGGAGCGGTAAGGCGACCCAGGTCGAGCAGATCCTGCATACATACCAAGGGGCTTGATCTGAAGGAATGTCATTTGAATGTGTTGCTCTTATAGAGAATAATCCCCCCCTGGCCTCACCCCCTGCTGGGTCGCTCTGCCAGATGGAGGGGGGCGGTTTAGGCCGTTTGGCTTTCATGCACACGCGTGTGTTTGTGTGTGTGTATGTGCGTGCATGTTTGAACGGACAAATCGAGGAGGGTTGCCTTGCAGAGCCCCCCTCTGCTCCCCTCCCACCCCTGCCTGGGCTGCAGTCGATCATTTTAATCTCTCCCCCCCCCCCCCCCTTTTACACGTGAGCAAGGGGACAGGCCTTTCCTGAAACTTGGCACACAGTGCAGGGTGGGGTAACCGGCTCAGACCGGATTGACAACCTCCCTATTTAATACCGTTCCCTCACAGCCCTGCGCGTCTCCTCCAGCACTACCTCCTCCTCCTCCGGTGGGTTTTTTTCCACTCCAGCCTGTACGAAGCAGCCCCCCTGACCTCCCCCACACCCACCCGGCAGCAGAATGACATGCTATTGAGGGCACACGCCTCCTACTTTCTGTGTGCCACTCTCCTCTCCCTACACTCAGCCTGACCCACACATGCCCTCCTCTCTCTTCTCTGTTCTCCTCTCCCACTAGCCATGGAGCTAGCACGCTTCGTGCCCTCTCTCACCCAACTAGGGCTTAAGGCCGCCAACGCCCAAAACCGATCACGGCAAACGAGATGTTCTGTACAAGTGTTTGAGCGTGAATTAGGGTTGGAGCGAATGGTACGGATAGTATTTGAGGAGAGCTGAAATGGACTAGTGTAATCAAGTCTCAACAGTGTAGCAGTTGGAATAACTGGTGAGATGAAGTGTACTACAGAGTCATGATGTTTACTAGCTGGAACAAGCTGGTATAATACAGTTTACTAGTTAGAACTAGTATAGTAGTAATTAGTGTAATAAAGGCTGTGTGTTTGCATTTAACTAATGTGGCATACTCTAGGCAAATGAAGGGCACTAGTCAAGCACGCTGGTAATAAAGTGTGATAGTTGATATAAACTAGTCTAAATAAAGTGTACCAGTCGAAAGAAACAAGTGAAATGAAGTGTACCAGTCGGAATTAACTAGTGTAAAGAACTGCGCTAGTCAGAATGAGCTAGTTGAATGAAGTGCGCTAGTAAAAATGAAGTAGTCTAATGAAGTGTGCTAGTCAGGATGAGCTAGTCTAATGAAGTGCACTTTTCAGAATGAGCTAGTCTAATGATGTGCGCTAGTCGGAACAAGCTAGTCTAATGAAGTGCGCTAGTAAAAATGAAGTAGTCTAATGAAGTGTGCTAGTCAGAATGAGCTAGTCTAAGAAGTGCGCTAGTCAGAATGAGCTAGTTTAAGAAGTGCGCTAGTCGGAATGAGCCGGTCTAAGAAGTGCGCTAGTTGGAATGATCCGGTCTAAGAAGTGCGCTAGTAAAAATGAAGTAGTCTAATGACGTGCACTAGTCGGAATGAGCCAGTCTAATGACGTGCACTAGTCGGAATGAGCCAGTCTAATGAAGTGCGCTAGTCGGAATGAGCCAGTCTAATGAAGTGCGCTAGTCGGAATGAGCCAGTCTAATGAAGTGCGCTAGTCGGAATGAGCCAGTCTAATGAAGTGCGCTAGTCGGAATGAACCAGTCTAAGAAGTGCGCTAGTCGGAATGAGCCAGTCTAATGAAGTGCGCTAGTAAAAATGAAGTAGTCTAATGAAGTGTGCTAGTCAGGATGAGCTAGTCTAATGAAGTGCGCTAGTAAAAATGAAGTAGTCTAATGAAGTGCACTTTTCAGAATGAGCTAGTCTAATGATGTGCGCTAGTCGGAACAAGCTAGTCTAATGAAGTGTGCTAGTAAAAATGAAGTAGTCTAATGAAGTGCGCTAGTCAGAATGAGCTAGTCTAAGAAGTGCGCTAGTCAGAATGAGCCAGTCTAATGAAGTGCGCTAGTAAAAATGAAGTAGTCTAATGAAGTGTGCTAGTCAGGATGAGTTAGTCTAATGAAGTGCACTTTTCAGAATGAGCTAGTCTAATGATGTGCACTAGTCGGAACAAGCTAGTCTAATGAAGTGTGCTAGTCAGGATGAGTTAGTCTAATGAAGTGCACTTTTCAGAATGAGCTAGTCTAATGATGTGCACTAGTCGGAACGAGCTAGTCTAATGAAGTGCGTTAGTCGTAATGAGCTAGTCTAAGAAGTATATACTAGTATAATAAAGTGCGCTAATAAGAATGAACTAGTATGATCAAGTGTGCTACACGGGATGAAGTAGTCTAATGCAATCTTGTTTAGCTGTGCACTCCTGCTGTATAGTCTAAAGGACAATAAAATTCACTTTGACTTTGTAATGAAAGTACTAGTGTAATGAAGTGTACTAGCTGAAACACTAGTGCTTACATGTACTACTTAGAGTGGACTGGTGCAGTTGAGTCCTCTGGAACAAACTAATGTAATTATGTGTATTAGTTTTCAACCTGAAACTAAATAATGTAATGAGGTGCACTAGCTGGAAGGAGCTAGTTCAGTGAATTGTACTAGTGCACTAGTTGGAGCAAATTAGCATAATGAAGTGTTCTGTTCATTATGTGCATTAGCTAGCTGGAACTAATGCATTGAGTTGAACTAGTGAATAAAGTGTACAAGTATGGTGAGTGAAAATAAAAAGTGATAATTCTTTAATAAGAGCTTATTGAAGAATTTTAAGGCCTGGATCCCAGTCTTATCTGCAAGGATATGTGATTTTTGCTACAGTACTGGAAGCTGCTCTTTCTGGCCTGAGGCTCTTCCTCAGTCTCAATAGTTATATCATGCATAGGGGGCAGGGTTTAGAAAAGGAGATCAAATGGAGCTCCTATACATGCATGCTTTGTATGAGAGGTATAGTGATCAATCTAAGATGATGTATTTTTTTGGGGAGTAGGGGGGGGGGGTACAATAGTACTTCAACCAGTGTGAAAATGAGGTGGAAACACGGCTCTATGAAACTCCTCATGCACAAACCAGTGTATGGCATTTTCGGTTGCTGTTGTCTTTTTGTATGTGAGGACCTTGTTTTCCTCTTCGTCCTTATGCTCTCAATATTAGTTTCTGTCCATATAAACTTCATCAGTGGTCTTTTGACTTGCTGGGTTTGATAAAGGCAGCCGTTAGACCACTGTCTGTTAACTCTTCATCTTTGTCAAATTTGCATTTGCAGGCTAACGATAATACCTCCAAAGCTAGTGTGCCCCAAAAGGAAGTGAGATTCTAGAAAGAAACAGGTCTGAAGTAAGATAAACCGTCATTAGAAGAGGAAGAAGATTCTGCACAGATGGTCCTTTCACACTGAGGTTTTGTCAGTGGACCACTAAAGTGCTACGACTGACCAATCAAATTACTTTAGAATTTCTCTGCTCGCACATATCTACACATCCACTTCATCTTGTCAGTCAGCAGATAAAAAAGCAAAAGTAAGGGCTTCGTCATGGTCCTAGAGCAGTGGTTCCCAACCATAGTAATTAGTAACAGTTTCACAAACTCTAAAACAGAACCCTGTGGGGCACAGGGTCTAAATCTAGGGTTTACTGACTAGTTGAATCAGGTGTGTTAGAGCAGGAAAAACACAGGAGGAACAGGAGCAGTGGGTTAGAAGATCAACTGAGGTAGTTTGATCTATGCAGACATAAGGGCCATAGATGGTCTCTGAAAACCAAGACTCAACATTGTTCTCTGCAAAGACAGCAGAACTCGAGGAGCAGAATTGGAAACTAATGAGCCAGCCAGCTGGTTCTCTAGACATCTTACTAATGTAATTAGTTACTCAAAAGTAATGGTAATATTAACTTTAGATAGCTTCCTTTGGTTTCCAGCAGTTGTTGCACAGATCCAGAGATCTTGCATTAGCAGTTTTTTCTTCTCTGTTTCTGAATTGAAAAGTTGCTTCAACCTTTGAGTGAAACCACGGCCCATTTTTCTCTTTGTAGACAGGCAGACGGACAGACGGCAGGACGGACGCGCGGGCGGGGGCTGCGATTGGCGGCTCGACGGCAGGCTGGTGGAAGATGTCGTCGGGCGCCGGTGGGCGGGGAGGACGGCAGGGCCGGGCCTGCGGGGGCACGGGAG
The DNA here is from genome assembly GCF_030463535.1 of Salminus brasiliensis. NCBI lineage: Eukaryota > Metazoa > Chordata > Actinopteri > Characiformes > Bryconidae > Salminus > Salminus brasiliensis. Next base: position 7,903,156 of record NC_132894.1, on the reverse strand, counting down.
AGGCAGAGGAGGGTCCCGTGGGCATCCCCTTCCCCGAGCACAGTGCCGACCTGCTGGGGGGCCTGAATCGACAGCGCCTCAGTGGCCTGCTGTGCGACGTGCTGCTGGTGGCCCAGGAGCGCGAGTTCCCCGCCCACCGCTCGGTTCTGGCCTCCTGCAGCACCTACTTCCACAAGCTCTTCACCTCAGGCCAGGCCGCCGACCGCCAGAGCGTCTACGCACTGGATTTTGTGCGGGCCGAGGCGCTGGCCGCCCTGCTGGACTTTGCCTACACAGCTACGCTCACAGTCAGCCGCAGCAGTGTGGCAGACATCCTGAGTGCTGCCCGACTGCTGGAGATCTCACCCGTCCAAGACGTGTGTACGCACCTGCTGGACACCAAAGTGCTCTCCCCGCCGGTGGGTCAACCAATCTTTCAAGGGAAGAGTTAACACATTTAAATAAAACTTTAGCTACTGGCAGTTCAAACATTGGGTTTTACTGTGAACTTACAGGTACAGTTTCCTTCTAATGACTTGTTCTGCAGATTGTTTATGCAACCAACACTGCACAGTGGAAAGGTGCACCCCACCCATTTCACTCAGATACATTTTTATGCTGGTTCTTGGCAGTCATAAGGGCGTTTCTGATACCAGTGTATGAGCAGTTCTCTTCAAGAGCTTTTTTGGCCTTCCAGATTTCATCTTGACCTCCACAGTTCCCCAGAACATGTCTTAATAACAGTCTGCACTGTATAAACCACAAGCTGAAAAGGCTGGGCTATCTTCACTTACTCATCAGCTACTTTCATTTTCAGATGTTTAGAGGAGCCCTTCTAAACCTGAAGACTCCCATATGAAGCTTGCTGGACATTCTACATTTGATGAGCTACTGAAGCTGTGCCTGCAACTTCTCAGTTTAAAAATGAAAGAAGTGTCTAGTTTGGCCAAGAGTGCCTAAACATTTGCATTAAACTATGTATATTAGATATGTAAAATAAATGGTAATAAAATAGTGGTTAGTTTTTGTGGTGTTGTCAGCTTTAAATATGTGGCTAAGTTGATGAGTCTAATTTCGTGCTCCCGTTTGCTGTTCTCAGGCGGGTAGTGAGCAAGCAGAGGACGAAGCAGAGGAGGACGAGGAGCACAGGAGGAGCGGAGGAGAAAAGGGCAACCGACTGCGCGCCCGCGAGTACTTGGAGTTCTTCCAGCGGGGGGCGCACTGGGGCAGCAGCTGCAGCACGCCAGAGCTCAGGGACCCGCCCGCACACCTGCACTTTAGCCAGCGAAACGGCAGCGCTGACAGCAACGGCACGCCCCCTGGACCGGCTGCCTACTTCTCCCCCCTTGCCCAGGTCCTGGCTCAGCAGTCCTCCCTGCCCCCCGAACCAGAGGAGGACGACGACATCCTGGAAGAGGAGGAAAAGCAGCGGGACAGCGTATCTGCCGATGTCGCCAAGGAAGCGCTGATGTGGAGGCGGGGGAATGGCACCGACGCTCTTTCTCACTTCTACGCCCCATCCCAGAACGGACACTTCTACCTCCATCAGCCGGAGCCCAAGGCCGAGCGGGACGTAGAGACCCCCGTGCAGCGGGAGTCGGAGAGGGGGCCTGCCAGCACTCTCCTGCAGCAGATGATGGACTCCATAGAGCGGCAGAAGGACCGAGTTGCAGGGGCAGAGGACGACGGGCCGGATGGAGAGGAGCCCGATGTGGAGTTTTACTTGAAATACTTTAACAGTGCGCAGCAGGAGGAGACGGGCAGTGCTGCCATGGCGCAGAGCCTTCTGCCCCTCTGGTCTGTGCGGGGCAGCGGTGGGGGTGGCGGGGGTGGCGGGGGTCAGTCGGGAGGAGGGGGCGGCAGCAGTGGAGAGAGGAAGATGCGCTCCAAGGCCTTTCAGAAGTGCCCCATCTGCTCCAAGGTCATCCAGGGGGCCGGCAAGCTCCCACGCCACATCCGAACGCACACGGGAGAGAAGCCCTATGAGTGCGCCATCTGCAAAGTGCGCTTTACCAGGTAAGTCAGAAGGGTGATTTAAAAATGTATTGAAATAGCCATAGTTCTGATTTCTTCTTTTATGGTGCAACAAAACATTAGTAGCCATATTGCCCCCTATGCTTCCTGTTGTGTATTGCAGTTTGTGGGAATTACTTTGTGTGTCATATTTTTGATACACTGCAACACTGAAATATATGGATAAGCAGTAGTACTCATTTTCCCACAGTCATGTGGTTATAGATATCATATAGAAGAGAGACGGCTGCATTAATCTTAATACTATATACAGTGCATAGCTTACGTTTGATTGTAATTTTATTCCCTCATCTCCCCACCCCCCTTCCCATGGGGTATATTGATGCTCTTCAAAGTCCTGTATCGAAGCTGTATTGAAATTCCAGTGTTGGGATTAGATTATATAACATTATAGAGCACTTTTTTATGTCTTTCTTTTTTAGGATCACAGTCTAACAATGACTGATCATCTTTGTTGACTGATTATTGCAGCCGGCAAAATTGCTTAGATTTAGAAAATGCCTCTCTTCTGTTCATTTTGTTCTCATTGGAGATGTAGCAATGCCTCAAGACATTCATCTCGCCATGCAAAAATGGAACCATGTGCATTGTGGACATGTGACAAATTCTGACAATGCATTGTGCACAATTTGTGCTTTATTAGTTATGGTATCTAATGCAACTGCTTTGTATAAACACCTGAGTTTGCCACCAACCAGCACCAGTTTAACATTAACATCGGCATACCGTCCTCCTCCCATTGCTTTCTCATTAGTGGATTATGCAGAAACTGGATATAGTCATGAGGTTTGGTTCATTTGTAAGGGGTTTGAATTGTGAAACAGTTACCATGCATGAGTATATTGCTACAACCCTAGTATACCCTTTATTATTGAAATTGCAACTTTCTGAGCAGGTGTTATTATTGAGTGTGTTGTCATTGAATGGGAAGGACTCTGAGTGTGATGAGGAAATGCATACACTGATAAAACGGAGGTGAATCAGTTGCATCATACACCAATCAACCATAAAATTAGTACAGGTGAAGTGAAAACCATTGATTATCTGCATCTTCAGTGGTATCTGTCAATGGTGGGATATATTAGGTAGCAAGTGAACAGTCCGTTCTTGAAGGTGACAAAATGGGCAGGCGAAAGAATCTCCAAAACATCAGGCAGGTCTTGTGGGTTTTTTCTAGTCTGCAGTGGTCAGTACCTATCAAAAGCAGTCCAAGCAAGGACAACCACTGAACTGGCGACACGGTCATAGGCACCTAAAGCTCATTGATGTAATCCATAGAGGCCCCACCTCACAACTTACAGGCCTTAAAGGATCTGCAGATAGCGTCTTTTCTGCCAGATACCACTAGACGCCTTCAGATGTCTTTTGGAGTCTGTGCCTTCAATGGTCAGATCTGTTGAGGGACTTAACAGTTTTGCTTTGAATGCATTGAAGCACACCACAGTACTATTACATTTAAAGAGACTAGTAAATGGGGTCATGTAGGGAGGTGTACAGCTACCTAACCAAGACTAAGACTATTTAGATTGAAATGCTATGGGCAGGTACTCTGTATGCTAGTGAGGAGGCAAGTGGGCTATAAAACAACATTTTATTTGACAGGCAGCCTGCATGACAAAGTCCTGGAATGTTAACAAGGTGGATCCAATAAAAACGGGCTGTGGTTGGCATGGCCTGGCTGTGTCTTATCAGCGATGAGGCCGCTATAAACCGCCCCATGCCGATATTGAGAGGGATTACTGAGTGGTGCCCTATCTGTGCCAGTGAGTTATTTGAACTTGTGATCCTGGGTGTTACGTTGATTATTGCCCCCAGCACACGCGGCCCTCTTTCAGCCGGCCTGGCCACTGAGAGAAAAAAAAGCCTTTGTGCGCTGAATGCAGGTTAGCGAGCTGCTAGGGGGGTGGCTTTCGCTGTACTTAAGGCCATCACCTCTTCCATGAAACTATCCCCTTAATGAATTAATCAGGGGACTTGCATTGGAAATAGATGCTGCACTGAAAATATCCGGGAGCCTATTTGTGCTAGGTGGATCTAAACATGGCAGGCAGTGGGAAGGGGGCATTGTAATCTTAATCCTGTTTGATCAGGGTTAAGAACGTGTCTCTCTCACGCTGTAATAAATCAATCCCGTCCTTTAAATAATTCAATTCTGTCAGGGCACCACTTTATTACACTGTCCCATGGGTTTGTGTGTGTGTGTGTGTATGCGCCTGTGCAGGCCATATATAGTTTTACAGTGCGTTTTTCATATGTGTGAGATTAAGAGGGTGAGAATACACTTGTGAAATGAATACGCATGCTTCAGTGTTGCAGTGCATGGGCGTGAGCTTCTGTGTGTGTGGTTGCGCATGTGTGGGTTCATTTTTGAACGCTAATTACCAAAAGCTATGTGTTTCTTATTTTAAAAAACAGTTCTCTCATCTTACTTTACTGCAGTAAATTAACATTAAAGTTAGGTTTAGGCTTAAAAGATCCTGTTCAGTATAGGTACTTAAATATGTATATAAAGCATACCCCATGTGCTGACGGTGTATATAAGCAAACCTGTGTGTTTGTGTGATTGTTTATATATCTGTGACTTGGTGTGTGTTTGTATTTATATACGTAAGTGTGTGTGTGTGTGTGTGTGTGTATGTATGAATATGTGTGTGTGTGTGTGTTTGTGTGTGTGTGTGTGTGTTTGTACAGTAAGCCTCCACAGTTCCGGGCCGGCCAGCCGCAGTAGTTTATTTAGCTGTACTCTGCCCTGGTCACAGGCAGGCGGGTGGGGGAGGGAGGATGAGGGGTAAATGCGTGCAGAGGTCTACCAACACAAGACCTTGCACTTTATATCGCAGCAGAACTCCCTTACTGGCAAGTTCACACCGCGCAAATCTGTCATAGACCCAAACCCCCTCTCTTTGGGGGAACATTTAAGCTCAGATCACATGCCTAGATAGTGTCTTTTCCTTAAATTAAACTAACTTCCACTATTCACAGAATTGCCAGAGGTCTAAGCCTCATTCTTGTTACAAACAAATAGAAATAACAACTCAGTTGTTATTATTATTATTATTATTATTATTGTTATTATTATTATACTACATATTAAACCTTAGGATGTGGACGTATATTTATCGCATGTAAATATGGAAATATACAGTATATGCATTATACACTCCTCTTTATAAGCAATGCAATAGAAGAACTACTGTGTGCCTTATTCAGCAGGTGTTCTTAAGAAGAAATTTCATCTGGATGTATATAATACAGAAATACACAAAATATGTATTATACACTCTTCATAATAATGGAGCTTCAAATGGTTCTTTGAACAGTGCCATTGAAGAACCACTTTTTGTTCTATAAAGAACCATGAGCCTCATTTGCCAACCATTCTTAGGAAGACTTTTCTTCTTAGAACTGTCTTCTCTACTGTAGTTTTCATGAAGATTCTGATCTTCACCAATGTTTCTATTTAAGGTTTGTTCAGTTTACAAGGACAGTGGGATCCATCACTGTAAGAGCTGAGAACACTTTAAAAACACATCATGAATCTGCTGTAAACGCTTTGTTAGGACTTTTCTCTAAGAACAAATTTAAGAACATTTTTAGGAAGATACTTGTGGATGAGGCCCAATGTTTGTAATAGAGATGCGTGAGTGTGAAGAACCCATTTCAAAGTATGGGTGTGAAAAACCTTCAAATTGGTTAGGGTTCTTCATGCATCTGATCACCAAATAGTTCTTTGTGTGATGCCACAGAAGAACCACTTTTGGTTCCTCAAAGTTTGGTTCTTGAACAGGAACATGCTTCTTTATGGAACCAAAAGTGGTTCTTCTGTGCCACCGCTCAAAGAACCCTTTAAACACCTTTATTTTTAAGAAACAGTTTAATTGGACTTCTTTTGATTACACTATCTTGTCTTTGGCAGTGCGACAAATACGGGCACCGTTTGAAGGTTGAACAACATTCCTCAAAACATGTTTCTCAACACACAGCGCATTGCTTTTCCTGGTTTTGATCACGGCTTTTGCATCAGCCAGGTGCTCGGTGTTGATCCCACTTGTTCTTTTGATGTGACGGTAGTTTGGTGAAAAAAATCTCCTGATCCGATAAAACTAAAAAGCCTCCATGCAAGTAGGTGAAGTGGTGTAGTTGATTGCTATCATGCACTGTAAATCTCCGCTTTAGTACACTGATAAAACGTCACCCCCTTGTCACACTCCTTTGGGAGTCTCGGAGCCCACTGAAGTTGAGTGGTGAACATTGAGCCCTCCAGCGCCTCATTGACTCACAGAGAAATTATAGAGATAAAGATTCCAGCTTTATGGCCCTCGTCCCCAGATGACCCAGTCCCTTACGGGAGCAAGCAAACATTGCGAGATAATCAACCCTACTTCTTTTGACAGAAGGTGGATTCCTTATGGGAGTAGAGGTTATAGCATTGTGGATTATTTACTAAAAGCATGATATCATACAGGGATGCACTGATATAGGAATTGTGGTATTCAGTATTATTCAGTGCTGATGTTCACAATTCACTTCTTCAGTTCAACTCTTTTCAAATGTGGTGCTTTCAAAATGAACATCAGTTTCATAGACCCTAACATATAACCCTGTGGGACACCACAAAATATGCTAGAGCAAATGGTTACCAAATGATTCATAGTAGTTTCTGCATTATGATTAATAACAGAATTATGGCGCTAGGGTTCAAAATGTTAATCTATTTGTGCTCTTCTGGGGTATGGTAAAGACATCATTAAATACTGTCCAAATCTAATCTGATCTGTTTTATGCTGATTTCCTTTTTTATTTTTTTTTATTTTACATTTTTCTTCAATGCAATACAGTTTTGATTCTGACATCATCATTCATCTCTACCCCCTAATATTGCTTATTAGGCGTTAAACGTGTGCTGCTGCTTGTTCCAAGAAAGAGAGTTTACTAAACCTGACAGTTAGAGATATAGATTATAATACATTTGTTTTACACTGTTGTTATATTTTATTATGCTTCTTTAGGTCCACTTGGACCAAAAACAGTTCAAACTAATTTTTGCACGGTCATTGCTCTGAAATTTTCAGAACAGACTATTTTTTTGTTTGAGATTACTTACAGCAAGAGAACTCTCTGAAATCTACAACATTTTCAAGCACATACTCTTTGTAGCATTTCTTTAAAACTAATGATTTAACAAAATTAACCATTTTATGACAACAACCTAGCTAGTGCGCCCCGTAGAGGTCAAATATTCAGTTGATGATGAAATATTGAGGATTTTTCCCATTGTTATGTAGAGGTGGGCAGCGACCTTCTGAATGCTGACACTCCCACTGGCTGCCGCGACGATGCTTGAAACAGAAAAGCTTCTTGTTGACTCCACATGTTGGGTATCAGCTTCCTAATGTGCATTTTACAGCAAGAGACCCGCTGATACTGAGGGGAGATCTACACGTTAATAACTTGGTGTGGTTGGAGACAAGCGTGTGATTACTTAGACATGCAGTGTGCTCAATGGTAATCTGTGTACATAAGCTTCAATTACTTGCTAGCTGTTTTACCCTCATAGCTCCAGTGCCCCCGTGTAAAACTAAGGAATAAAGTTAAGAAAGAAAACATTTGTCCCACTCCAGGCATAAAATCCTTACTAATATTATCTGTTCTATTCTGACATGACGAGCCATATTTACAATAAAACGTGACTGGATGGTAATTGCATCCTACAATGGCTGCAGTTAATGTGGTCAAGTTCCGGACCTAGCAGACACAGTTACATTTTCTTTGCATTAATAGTGCAATGATTTTAATGAAACGTTTGTCTGTTTTGCATGACATGGTGGTTGGGTTGAGCTTAACTGACCTGAAAACATGAAGTACAACAAATAAACAATGAAAAAGTATATTAGAATTTGTTGGCTGCTCCAAAGGCTCAAATCATGTCATTTAAAGCAACAGTACATTATTTATAGACAAATGAAATAAAATGAATAAAACTTCATAAATATAAATGCACAAAAAGTACTGTTTTAGTACTTTTTTGTATGTTTGGTAAAAAAACACTATTTATTTGGGGATATTCTGGATGCAGTTGTCATGTTGGTCAGTACGCATGTAAAGATGGACCATATATTTATAAATCTAAATAGTAAAAATAGCATGTTAGGCTTTAAGAAAGCAAACCGCACCCGTTTTGTAGAATGACTCGTATATATGAAAATGAGAAAATAAATTATTTAAATTCTGTTTATTTATTTATTACTTTCACTTCAGAGTGGATTTATTGGTTGATGAGATTTTTTGCTGAACTGTCACTTTCACCTCTAAAGCTGCTTATGCTTTTTCTCCCTCTTTTCCAGACAGGACAAGCTCAAGGTTCACATGCGCAAGCATACAGGAGAGAAGCCTTACCTGTGCACGCAGTGCGGGGCCGCCTTCGCCCACAACTACGACCTGAAGAACCACATGCGCGTGCACACGGGCCTGCGCCCCTACCAGTGCTCCAGCTGCTTTAAAACGTTTGTGCGCTCGGACCACCTGCACCGCCACCTGAAGAAGGATGGCTGTAACGGGATCCCGTCGCGTCGTGGCCGCAAGCCCCGCATACGGGAGCACGAGCTGCTGGAGGGGCCTCTGGAGCCCCCTGTCCCAGGGCAGCGCTCAGCTCGGGCGCGGCGGCGTTCGGAGGGGGGTGGTGGATCCCCCGTCCCGGAGGACGCTCCAGAGAGCCGCACGCACAGTCCAGACGGAGATGTCCGGGGGGTCGGAGACGTGAGGCAAAGGGACTTCGCCACGGCGTAAATGAAATCAGACACTGCTAAATTTGAGTGCGCTACATGGAAACCAGAGGAAAACAAACGAGAAAAAAAAAGCGAAAAACAAGAAAAATGAAAACAAACAAGAAAAAAAAAAAACAACTACATGCTCCTCTTTTTAAAACCAAATCAGGGTGTCACAAGATCTAATCTCTTAGTTTCCTTTCTTTTTCTCTCTCTTCATTCCTTTGTTTTTCTTAAACATTCAGCGTAGAGAACTAAAGCCACAAGTTACTGGCCTGTCGAAAGAGTGAAGAGCACTTCAAATCACTCACCCGTGCTGTCTCCATCTTTCTGGGTCGTTTATTTTTTTTCTTTGTTTTCGTTTGCTTATTTGTTTAATTAACTTTGGCGTAGTGGCGTAATGGCCATATGCATACGACAAAGTGGAGCTACTATGCAGTTGAAACAGGTTCCTCGTCTCTGGGTTGCGTTCCACAGGGCCTTTGTCTTAAACAAACAAACAAAAAAAAAGTAAGGTGTCAATCACCTGGCTGACTGCTGCTGATGCTGCTAGTGCAACAGGTGAACGAAGAAGTGGTCCGAGATGTGGGAGAAGCAACAAATTAATCTTTTTTTTTGTTTGTTTTTTTCTAATGCAGTGAAAAACATGTACATATACCATAAACGAAACGTTATATTGTCTCAGATCAATATGGCAATATTATGCAATTCTAAAGCAGCACCTTCTTTCTAAATGTACCAGAAAGAATCAGACAGGGGTTTGATTTTAAGTGTTACTTTCTCTATAAAAAAAAAACAAAATCTATGGTTCTATCCTTTTAAAAGGTTAACTTTTTTGAGTCGAATCCACTAAGGGGGGGGCTCATTAATTTTTAGGCTGTGGGAGGAAAAGAGAGGGCAGGAGGTTCTGTGTTTCTGAAGCACTACCGTCATCTGTTTGCTGAGTCTTTACCTCTCGCAGGCCTGCTTTTCCTCTTTTTAGCATTCTCTCTTTCTTTTCTTTTATATTTGTCTTAATTTTTTTGGTCGTTGTTGATGTTTTTTCCTTTGCGTTGACTGTTTTTGGGTACTTGACACTTTACATTGTATACGTGTGTGTGTATATATTAGGTGATGAGATCGGTCCCTTTATAAGAGGTATATTGCAGATGGATAGGGTTATATCTTCCTTCAGCTTCACTCCAGGTTGCTCCCTGGGGGAAGCTGGTAAAAGGGGAAATCATTTATGAGAGCATTTAATTGAGAAACCCGTTTTTTCTTCTGTTTTTTTATTCTTTTTTCGGTCCTAAACTCAGCACTTGACGGAAACCGCAAGTTCCCGCCCAAAGTATGAACCGTGATTCATGTGCGTCTTGGCGTTGTGTGTGTGTTTTCTGCAGGGGTTTGCCAGCAAAGCAAGGAGAGACAGGACCACTGTTTTCTGAACAGCTGGTGCACTAAGGTCGAGAATGTGCTCTCTTTTCGTGCAGGGAAAGAAGAGGTAGAGACGAGCACCTTTTATGCATTTGCACAGCTTTACTAAAGATATCCGACAGAGAGAGAGAGTTCTATTTAAAGAGAGGGAGGGGAGGTCTGAAGTGCTTATTCCAGCGTTCTGCCTGAGGGACCACAAAATCCATGAGACGACCTGGGCGATGAGACGAGCAATAAATACGTACTTGTCCAAGATAGGAGGCCAAATACGCACACAGCTGGAACTGGGTGGCAGGGACTTGACATGTGCTGCTTGGGGGCGAGGGGGGGGAACGGTTTTAGCTCCTCGAAACTAAATACCATTCCAAAAAATGACTTTCGGTTAAAAAATGAGAAACATGTACAATCTATCGAATGTTTGGGGACACCTAGTGTTCTTAGTGCAAATTATTTAGCATGTTTATGTTTCAAGAAAACAATGTCTATAGAAACGGTTATAAAGCCCTGACATTTTTTAGCTTAAGTTTGGAAAAAGGAAAACATAAAAAACATCAAATCATCATTTCGAAAATGACAAACCCTAAATTAACCCCAAGTATTGCTAACCCTTTCCTTTAGTATCTGATAAATACCACATTAAAAAAAAGAAGGCAAGGTGTCCCCAAAACGCTCGCTCTATACACGGTCAGATCCATAAGTATTCAGACAGTGACACAACACCACCTCAGCTGATTTGAAGTATAGACCTTTATAGATTAGCTTTACCTCAAAGGGTTATTCCAATTTAAGAGGTCCTTAAGGCCAAAAGGTAAAGTTACATGTCCAAGTCAGTCAACTGACCTCAACCCTCAACTTACTCCAGAAAAAGCCCGCAATCAAGCAGCAACTAAAGGGGGCTGCAGGAAAGGCCTAACAAAGCATCTCAAGATTGGAAACTTCAGGCATCATTGATAAATTATTTAAAATAATTATAGTACATTTTAGGCTAGTTTATCCAAATACTTATGAGAGGAGGGACTAATGGCTGTAATTTTGTAAAAATGGCTTTAATTTGTGAACGATCAATCAGTCTTCATTTCACATCCACTGAGGTGGTGTACAAATACTTATAGACCAGACTCTTTGTACATTAATTATCTATTACTCTATGCACAGTGTTGAGGGTAGGCCTCCTTCAGTAGGAGGTTCTGAGTACACTCATAATAATAAAGGTGCTACAAAGGGTTTTTTGAGCGATACCATAGAAGAACCTCTCTTGGTTCACCTTTGGTTCCACAAGGAACCATGTTTGTATTGATGATAAAGGTTCTCTACCAATTTAGAGGTTCTTCACACTCATAGATCTCTATTATAAGAAGGTTTTGAATGGAACCTAAAGTGGTTCTTCTGTAGCATCGCTTTAAGCACCATTTGAAGCACCTTTGCTTTTAGGAGTGTAGAGTCTAGAGTGGCTGTGTAGCTGTGTTTGCTACGAGGGGGAACAGGGCAGGGACGGTGCAGCACTGTCCTGTGGCCAAATCCCAGCTACATGACTCACTCAGAGGGGGAGCGTCAGGTTTGTGGGCACGTCCCAACATGCTTTCTTCCAAGATCTCTGTCCGGCCTGGTTTTTTTTGTTTTTTTTTGAGAATTAGGCCCACTTAGAAAGAGGAGCGGTGGAGCTGTCGGAGTCAGAATCTGTTATTTTAGAGAGTTTGGTGAGTTTGGTGGGTTTTGACGTGGCAGACATAGTTGAGTCCTGAATGTGTGTGTGTGTGTGTGTGTGTGTGTGTGTGTGTGTGTGTGTGTGTGTGTGTGTGTGTGTGTGTGTGTGTGTGTGTGTGTTTGTGTGTTTGACCTCCTTTGGAGAATGCACAGGAAGTCCATAGCGTCCAGAGATGAACGTCCTTTGTGTTTTTATGGGTAAATAAGTCGTACAGTGTGAGATGCAGTAATCATTCCCCCTCTTTCCCACTGCTGCAGTGCCGTGCCCAGCGTTTCAGTCCTTTGCACCTTAATGGGAAAGCAGCAGGTTTTGATTGCACTTTGTTACTGAGAAGGGCACTTTTTCTCAAAAGAAACGGGTACTTTGAAACAAAAGAGAGAATGTGCTTACGAGAAAAGAGCGAAAGACAGAAAGAGGCCCATCCAAGTGGCGATGCTTAGCTCGTTCCTTTTGTTTTTGTTTAGCTGTTTTGACGACTGGCTGCCAAAAAAAAATCTGTACAGTCACAGAGTTGCAGGGTCATCTAATGTGTTGGGTTTTTGCGCTATTGGTGCTGTGATGCGTGTTGTTGGCAGGCGGGGAGGGTGGTGTGGTGGCAAGAAGAATTTAAAAATACCCTTAAAAGATGAGATATTCCCTTTCTATCTGATTGCACTTGAAATTTTGATTTGATGTAAAAAAAAAAATGTCTAATTTCATGTTATAATGTAGAGTGGTGGGATGGGGTGGGAGTTGTGATGGTGGTGGTGTTTAAGGGGGGTGTTTTAGGAGGTGGCTGCACATTTCTAAGTGTGGGTATATGCTTGCGCAGGGGTCTTCCAGAGCGTATTCCGTTTAGACAGTTTACCAGTTCATTACTTCAGTTTATATCATTATGTGCAGAGAACAGACTACCTGTTGTAGCCCAACTCCCATTTTCACTCAGTCAATGACAACCTGTGTAGCCTGCGTAATAAAAGGGATCTGTTTGGTTAAGGTTGCTATTGAGGCCACACCCTGAGCAGTGGGTTTGGAGTGCTTTGTAGGATCAGCCCTGTCCGTCCAGAATATTCCACACGTCCTGAGTCGGTTATAGGGAACATATCTTTGTTGGCTGACCGTCAACGTGAACCCACTCTCTTAACACGTCCGTGACCGGAGAGTCTCCCATGGATTCTATAGTGAAACTGCAGCTGGTGAAAATAGACAGTTGCCACGCCCATCAGAACCACCCTCCCCCTCATTACAGTCAGAAAAGTCAAAGTGAAATCATTGAGAGAAAAAAACCTTACTTGAGTTCCTCTATCACTGTTTTTTCTTTTCTTTGACCTGTTTACTAGGTGAACTAAGTCTTAAGTCTTTTTCCTTTGTCCTGCAAATTGTGTTGCTTTTGTTTTTTTAATTTTTAAATTAACTTAATGGCTTGTATAAATGGACATGTGTGTGGGGAAGGGGGTGGGAGGGAGGCTAAGGGGAGGTGGTTTGCTCTTACATGGTGGAGGCGGATAAAGAGGGTTCTTTGGTGGCTGGGATGGGGCAGGGGCGGGGCCTGATAGCACTGGATATGGTGCTTTAGCTGAGACAGCAAGAGTTTTGCACTAAAAAGTCACGTCCTTGTCCTCGCAGGAGAAGGACTAGAGAACCAGGCAAAGGCCTTTGAGTTTCCGTGAACACAGAGCCTAATTCAAGCCTGCTTCACCATGCTCTCTTTTTTATCTTCTCTCTCTATTGTTTATTAATCATTTAAAACAAAACAAGCAAACAAAAATAACCAAAGTAGATAAAGGCCTGGATTACTTGAAATAATTTTGCTCCTTTAAGCTGAATAAGCTTTCTCTCACTCTCTCTAGTACTGAGTCTATCTGTGGGTGCATCAAGTAGAAGTTCAGAATGCTCCTGCGATGTAAACATTGCAAAGATTGAACAACGCAACCTGTTTTAAGCAGTGCTGAGATCCAAAAAAAAAAAAAGATCTAGCGCACACGCTATATTGGGATATGATTAGAAAAGGCTATACATTCACTCTTCAGAAGAAAGGTTCCTAAATGGTTGGACGTACAGATCTTATAGAACCTCCAAACTTCTCATTTGCAAAAATGGCTCATGAAAGAGCATCCATTGATGTACTGATTCTTCTGTACTTCCAAAGACCCTCTTTTAGCACCTTATTTGTGAGATTGTCCCCCAATGTAAGCTGCTTGAGGAAGGTACAGCATTCAGGGAACGATGTGAATGGCTAACTAGACCGATTCCAAAAGTCCTAAGTTTCCAATTCCATATTTGTCCAGTGGACTAAAAGGACGTTCCTACAAGTTCACAGCAACTCACTGGCCTTGGTTTGGAACTAAAGCTCTGTGTAAATGGGTGTGCAGGGAGTCTAGAGGGGGCCTGGTGTAAACCTCACTAAGCGGAGAGAGATACGGAGGAGAATGTGCCTTACCATGGGAGGGTATGGAGTGGGTTCTTGGATAAATGGAGATTTTCATTTCCATTCCCATTTCAATTCGCCAATGATTATCCCCATCGAGTCTCTTAGCAGTCTAATTAACAGAACTGTCCGGCGTGGAAAGTTTTGAAAAGTACTGTAGGCCCGTGTGGCTGAATGTAAAACGGTTGCCTGTAACCAACCACACACAACTCATCCCTCAATGATTTACATATGAAGCTATGCTAGGATGGGCCTCTTGGTCCTTTGCAGTGAAAAGCTCCAATCTCTGCTCCTCTTCAGAAAAAGGTGAGCGCCTCAAGGCCCCCGTAACGGCTCCTTAAGCAGATGCTACACTGAGAAGGTGTTTGACGAACCCTTTTACAAGACTTTTTCAAAAGTGTCGCTTATGTAATATCCAAATATCGATTTGTCTTTTGTTTTATTTATTGGCTGGGATGTCGAAAAGCATTAGAAATAAACATTGATGGTAATAACTGTAATAATCATGGACCGAAAGGCAGTGAGGACGGATGATGGTCGCATCAGGGGCTATGCAGATGTTCTGGCTAGGCTGAAGCACAACAGACTGAGGGCTGGTGCCATGCCATGGTAGCAACAGCTGGATTTGCACTGTTCCAGCTGACGAAGAGACTGTTCTCTGTTGCACTAGGGCTACGCTCTCATTACAGGGTTAAACATTGGATGGTTTTGACCTAAACACAAGAATCTGGCCTTTTTTTTTTTTTAATCAGATTTGAGCTGTTTTAATGCATGCTCATAGACTGGGTATTTAACATATTCAGGAAAGGAAGAATCAAAGTCCTTATTGGAAAGGCAATGCCACCCAGGAAGCTATTTCCAGTAATAAAAGATCAGGTGATCAGGTCTCTGAATGGGGAAAGAACTAAAGATCTGTAAACCCGAAACTGAAAGCCATGTTTAGACATTTCAGAATCACTGATAAAATATGATAATTATCACATTAATAGCTTGAAGTATTTATTTTTTACCAGTTTGTGCCAGTATATGCATATTTTTGCAGCAAGGGGGGCGGTGTTTTCTGCACACTTTTACCAGTAACCCTACTGGCTGTTTTTACTGAAGGGTGGGGCTTTCCTTTGCCACCATGTTGTGGGTTAAGACCTACGACACTAATACCAACATTTTACTACATTTAATATCCTCTGAAAAATTGCACAAATACAGCGATTTTTGACAAACGTAAATAGAAAAATATCGGATCGCTCCATTGGCGGATAATTCCCATATCAGTACATCCCCAAAATTCAGGTGTGTTCTTTGAGCAATGCCATAAAAAAAACATGGTTCCATGAAGACCCATTTTTGGGAAAGGATTTACAACATTATGTAAATGTTCATTAAACCTCTACAGGGGTCTTCACACTTACACATCTCTTCTACAAAAATGGTTCTTCATGGAACCAAAGGTGGTCCTTCTATGGCATTGCTCAAAGAACCCATTGGAGTGATTTTGTCAGTGTCAGATATGGGTCTCTTACAGACGTGAGCGTAAACCCCACCAGACCTGACCAAATACAAATCAGAATTAAGCAAAGATGCTCGTAATGTGAACGTGGCCTAAAAGTCCTTCTTGAGCTGTGGGAGCCAGTGGCAGCCTGTGATGCTGTGTTTACGGTGTTCAGGAATTAATGGCCGCTACCGAATGACCTAATCCTCAGCCTGTTGTGCTTTACTGGCCATGCAGATGATGCTGGAAGCGAAAGCTTGGTGCATTTGTTTGTATGTATGTATCTGTGCATGCCTGTGTGCGTGCATATGTGTGCGTGAGGTTTAACACAAGTCACTATTCTGGGGATTATGGGTAATCATCTATCCTTTTAAGTCAATTGCTTCTCAGGTTGAAAAAAAAACACACACACACACTGCAGTCCATTGGTTTGGTACCTGCCCGTTTTTTTTGCCTTCCGTGTAATCAAAGCTTTATTATTGTACAATATCTGTCCATATGAGGATGTTCTAACAAAATGTGCCCGCAATCCCCTCATTTACTTTTGCCTATGATGTGTGTTATTGTGTTGCTGAAGCAAAAAGAGTGCCGAAACGAGTCACTGTTAGCTTACTGGACGGCAGTTTTACAGTTTGTTAAGAGTTGCGGGGGTATTTACCGTTCCATGCTCCACCTACAAATGCGTTCTTTCACAAAAGGTTTGTTTTTTTTTGCCATCATTACGTCATTGGGGACGTGGGCAAATGCGAATTGAGAACTGGTAAATTATTCACAGCAGACAGCTACAATATTGGTGGCTTTAATGTATACGCTTCTGAGCTACACTGTATTGTTGTAGCTAATTGTAACTGAATTGTAGGGATGCACACTGATATTGGAATCATTACGATGATCGCTTTTTAAAAATGTATTTATTTTTTTTAATTTTGTCAAATTTTCCTCCCCAGTTTTAGATATCCAGTTACCTAACCCGTTTTTTTAGTACTCTACCCCATCACATGTAATGCTCCTATCATTGGGAGGTTGTGCTCTCTTAGGCTCCAGCTGCTGATGGCAGGCACCATGACCCCGGATTCGAACCAGCGATCGATCCTCAGGTCATAGTGGCAGCGCCTTATTCTGCTGGACCAATCGGAGTCTCAGTTGTCTAGATTTGACCAATATATGATAAATATCAGACATATCGGTGCATCCCTACTAAGCTGGTTGATATTAATATTGTTGCTGTCATGCAAAAACCTTCTATCTGCTAGTCATTCTTCACATTGAGTCCACCTTTCAGGATGAATGGACCAATAGAAATGCCCCAAAATGACTCAGAATAAATCTTTTTACATTGACTTCCATTAACAGTTAAAAAGGTTTCTTCCTCCTCCTGTAAAGTTTTTTGCGTGACACTGACTCAACCACGTTTTTCCCTGAAGCTGAGTGTCATTTTTGCTACCGATCTTAAAAGCTTGCCCAACCTCACACCAGTATCTATGATGGAGCGTATTTGTGGGTGGAGCCAATTGTCCTTTATTTCTTTTCTCCACACTTACAGTCCGTGGCGGTGACCGCGTCGGAGAAAAGGTCTCTTCAGGTCCGACGCCACCAACAAATCCAGGAAGCATTCCATAACTTCAGAATTCCCACGTAGGAGAGTGAGCAGGGTCGGGCCGGAGGGAAGAGAAGTGATTCTTTTATGTCTTAAACCGTGAGTGTTTCTCTCCCTCCGCCCTCCCAGTCCCGAAGCCTGCAAGTAGGCAGTGAGCAGGGCTTCTTAAAGCCATCATGCTGTTTGCAGCTTGGTGATTGTAACACAAAAAAGCACTTTGCGAATGGCCATCCAGAATATTGTGTGCTTTCTCCAATGGTTATTACTGTTAATGTTATTTTTGCTGGGTTTTTTTTTTTTCAACTTTTTGTTGATATGTTTGGTTTTGTTATCTCATTTTGGATATGATGGTTTATTTAAATGCAAAAACTACATGGAAAGATATAAATATATATATATAAATACAAATATATATAAACAAAAAAAACTTGAACATGCTACATTTGGGTTGAAGTCCATTTGAATTGCCGCCCCACTAAACAACACCCGACTCTAGAAAGACACCGCAACAGCAAGGAACGACGACACTGAGTCAAACCGGACATGCTTTCCCTCATCAGCGCACATCTGTGAACTCAAAACTTGTTTGAGGGGAAAAAACAAAACAAAACAAGACTCTAAAGGACTTTTTTAAATAAATGATAACACTGCAGAATACAATACAGAATACAGCCTACAATGGTATGGCATGGACCCCCTCTTACCCCTCCAGTGCCCTAATACCAAGCTGCATATATTCATCTCTAACGCAGTATCAGTCAGGTTTCATGCATAGGGGTCACCGGGGGCCTCTCCTTATTTTCTCACTATAATGCTAGTTTGTACAAGCACACTGTAGTAGATTTCAGACATTTGTGAGAATGAACTTCACTTCTTGGGGGGGGGGGGGGGGGGGGGTAGAAAAGGATAGAAAAGGCGCAGGAATATACACAACATTTCGTTTATTTTTTTGGTCAGATCCTTATGGAGATTATTATTATTATATAGAGTATATTATAAAGTGCACAGACAGGCAAAGCTACACCTCGCAACAGTTGAAAGACAGTAATTCAGCAGCAGCCTTTTTCTTTGGTGTGCTAAGAGCATTAGCATTAGGGCACATTATTCTAACACTTCAAATAGGTAGACTTTGGGGCGGCAAGAGTATTTCCCAGTGTCTCAGGCTTGGACGGTAGGAACCCTGTCCTTTTTTTTTCCAGCTTAAATCAAGTCCTGTTCCTTTCCATTGTCTCTCAGTGTCTGTTGAAGCTTGGGAGGGATGGGTGAGTTTGGGAGAATTTGGGAGAATTTGCACTTTTGGCGATGAAAAGAATTTGTATTGTATATGAGACCACTAAATGTACATCGTCTAAATCATACAATTCCATATTTTTTTCCATTTTTTTGTTTCATTTTATTCTGTTGTTTTTATTATATTTTTGTTTTTTGTTTGTTTTTGTTTTTTTTGGTTATTTTTACAAAATATATCCAAAAATGTCTGGTGTCCTGGTTTAAGAAATAAGATCTTTCTATTAAAAAACAGAATGTTTACGACTTCTTTCTCTACTCTCTTGTATTTTGCACGCAAACATGACGGCGATCATTAATCTTAGATTAGAAACCTAATGAGACTTTAGTTCAGTCCTAAGGGACCCCAGGCAGGCTGTATTTTCCTGTATTTTAAGACCCTGGAGCAAGGCAGCCTACATGGCTTCATTGCTTTCCATATTTCCAGCCTAAAGATGGCTTACATTTGTTAGGCCTGTATATATGTGTGTGTGTGTGTGTGTGTGTATATATATATATATATATATATATATATATATATATATATATATATATATATATATATATATATATATATATATATATATATATATATATATGCTAAATGTCCAAATGTTTGTAATGAATGCATTTAGCTACTTTAAGTTGTACCTGTTGCTGACACAGATGTGCAAATGCGCACATACACACATACACACACACAGCTTGTGTAGGCCTATGTATAGATGCATTGTCAATAGAATAGGACTCTCTGGAGCAGATAAACATAAACCCATGCCTAATGCCAGGTGTGGGCTAGATGGGTATAAAGCCATTGAGCTGTGAAGCTGTGTTCTCTGGAATGATGGTTGGTGCTCCATCCAATACTTTTGGGATGAGTTGGGGAGTTAGGGATGAGGTGGGGTGATCATCCAACTAATGCTGTTGTTGCTGAATGCAATCAAAAATCCTCACAGCACTGCACCTAATTCTAGTAGAAAGCCTTTTTCCCTGGACAGTAGAAACAGTTACTCCAACAACAAGGGGATAGCAGGAACTGCTTTTTTATTGTTGGTTTTTATATCCCTGATTTCTGAAGAAACAATGAATGAGCAGGTGTCTGAATACTTGTGTCCAGAATCTGAGACACAGTTGGAAAACTATTGAGTTACTGTCACTTATTGCTCAACAACAGGCAATTCCACATTAGATGGCACATGAGAGACCCTCAGACGAGGAGGATGGGTTCTTGTCGTCTTTTAAACGTCCTATGCAAATATAACTCAACTGTTTGGAGTCGTAACACAATGAACTGTGGACTGGCTGAGGGTCACGGAGCCTGAAATCAAAAACACACTGGTGTAGAAGAAACGTACGGAGCCCCTACAGTGTGGCCACAAGATAATACATTGAGGTCACATATTAAGTTTCTAGTAGACACAAAATAATAGATTGGTGCCATAAGATAATATACTGAGGCCACAAAATAATACATTACCTCTTGGCCTCAATGTATTATTTCATTTCCACCAGAAATGTAGGTCATAGCCTTATTAAAAACAACCATGAGGTCACCCCAGGGGCTCAGTAAAAAAAAAAACTAGCTAGAGAGATTCAACAATCAGACTTTGAGTATTAACAAACCACTGAATATCAGCTGTGTTGAGCAGTCTCAGCTCTGATCGAGGCTGCAGAGCGATGGTGCCGCCGCTAGATGGCGCCAGCTCTACAGTAACAGCACAGTCGGCCTCTGACGGGAACCTGTCCACACTTCTAAACAGTTCACTGTACGCACAGTTGTCTGTCTGTGTGTGTGTGTGTGTGTGTGTGTGTGTGTGAGTAATTTCATCACAAAAAATCTACTTATTTGTTTGTGTGAGTTTAATTCTGCTTAAAATGTGGGCCGCTGCATATGCCCCCATGGTGGGTCAATACCCTTACAGATCTGGTTTGCGAATCTGGGCCAGCACTGGTCCAATTTTCAGTTGTTTCTTTACTGACACGGCCCAAAGGCAGCTAGGCCACATCCGTGTCCTTATTTCACACGTGGAGCAAATCCAGACCAACTGCAGTCTGGATCCACAGCAAACCATTTCAAGAGAAATCAGGGGATACTTACAAGCTCCATAGTAGTCATAAGTAGTGATAAGTGGGAGACTGGGGTTCGATTCCTGGTCTGGGTGGCTATGCTGCGCTACACCAATAAGAGTCCTTGGGCAAGACTCCTAACACTACACTGGCCCACCTTTGTAATACGAGTAACCTTGTAAGTCGCTCTGGATAAAAGCTTCAGCTAAATACCATAAATGTAAATGTAGGAACTAGGGGCGGCACAATAACACTTTTTCATGTGCAATAATGATAGCGATAATGCAGGATCGGTACCTTGAGTATCTGCCGATACTGATAGCAATCCGATACCATCTTTTTCACCCTTAGACCCCTAGACCAGTTTTATTTGATTTGACATAACAGATTCATTTGTTTGATGTAACTTAATTCACCTATAAATTCCCCAAAAATATAAGAGACAGTCACACATGTCATGTTATTTTTTTTTTTTTAGGAGATTCAAGGCTACTTAAATATGCCTGAATTTGAAAGGTATATATGATATGAACAGAATTTAGATATTTGTGCAATGTGATCATGTTTTGATCATAAATCTACTTCACGTCTACAATTGGAAATGCTGCTTGTAAAGACTATAAAGACATGGTTAGATAGGGGAGGTATTGCATATGGCCCTCCAGCACACTGCGAATGGTCCGGTTGGCAACAATAGCTCTCCGACCTCTTGTATTCATAGACACTGCTCGTCTCTTGGGATTAACTATTTATGTTGGTTCAGAGGGAGTTTACTCCTTTTACACAAACTAAACCGTTAGAATAAGAGGAAACAGCAGAAAAGAGTCTTCCACAATAAGGTAGCCATTTTTGCTGTGCTGGACGATGTATTGTGTAGCGGTATATCAGTAAGGGCTTCCACAACTACAGTCGATGCTGAGATTTTGACCCAAGTCCTAATGAGAGCGAGACGCGATAAGATCCAGAGCTAAAAAGTCCACTTCGAGATCAAGTCTGGATGAGTCTTTACCCTCTTCAGATCCAAATAAATGATTTAGTCATTTAAAAGTCTTAAAGAATTAATGCTAGTTATTAATAATTGTGTTATTAATTACATTTGCCTTCCATTTATATTCCATATAGAGATGTTGGAGCCTCTATGCTCTATGCTGAGTCTCTATGCCTTTTGTTTCAGTGTCAGAAATGAACTCAAACATGGGTTTACACACAACATTGACTTTTCATCAGATTCAGTTCAGATTTAAATCTCTACTCTTCTACTTATGAACACAAGCATAGTTTGGATGAAAGTTTAGAATATGGCTCCGAGACCCTGCTGAAAAAAACATCAGCTCAGACCAGCATCTTCTATGCCCCAGATCCGGCACAAATCATCCCAAAGTTCTGGCCAGAGTCTGTAAATCGGATCTGGCCCTGTGTCCCTTTGCATGGTGGGTCAATACCCTTACAGATCTGGTTTGCGAATCTGGGCCAGCACTGGTCCAATTCTCAATTGTTTCTTTACTGACACGGCCCAAAGGCAGCTAGGCCACATCCGTGTCCTTATTTTACATGTGGAGCAAATCCAGACCAACTGCAGTCTGGATCCACAGCCTTTTTCTGTCAGTTTTAGCTTTTTAACATTAGAATTACTGAATTGCTGGTAATATTAATTAAGATCACAGTGATTAAGACCTCAACTACAAAAGACAGAAAGCTTTATTTTATTAGGCTTAAAGCTTACATTACCACTGACCATCTTCCCAGCATTCAAACACAACATATGCTGGATTAGATTTTGGAGATATGCCAATATATTCTGATCCTATATTTTGACTCATTTTTCATGGCAGCTTTTTTCCTGATCATTTTGTGGTGCTATTTAATCAGCTGTGATTGTGAGAGAGACAGAAAAGCACACACACACACACACACACACACACACACACATATATATGTGTGTGTGTGTGTATATATATATATATATATATATATATATATATATATATATATATATATATATATATAGTGTGCCTTTCTATCTATGCACTTATATTACAAAATTTTAATTTAAATTTAATAATATTTTATCATACATCACATATAATATCTGTATAGTATGCTGTACATATTTTTAGCAGTACACAGATTACTGCTGCTTTTCATATAATAGAGAATATATGGATTGTGCAACAGAAATATACTGATATATTGGGAATGATGTAATATATTTACCAATATAATTCAATATATGCAATGTTTCCTTTGTGTGTGTATTTGTGTGTGTGTGTGTGTCTGTGTGTGTGTATGTTATGTTAGATATTAGACTATATTAGATTAGAGTAAATTCCTTATTGTCCTCCAAACAGGAATTGTGTTTTCGCAGACTGTGCCTTTTGTACATTGTTCTGTGGCGTACAAATTCAGATAGTAGGAAATGAATCACATGTATATGTAAAATATTGACTTGCCTGTCAGTCACCCACTCATGTCCATGTCAAGGCTTCTTAAATATGCCTGAATTTGAAAGGTATATATGATATGAACAGAATTTAGATATTTGTGCAATGTGATCATGTTTTGATCATAAATCTACTTCACGTCTACAATTGGAGGTGCTGCTTATAAAGACTATAAAGACATGGTTAGATAGGGGAGGTATTGCTGCTTGTTATAGTAAGTATAAATCTGACTGTAAGTTACACAGATTGTGCAGTTATGCAGCCTAGAATACCAGCATGCAGGCTTCAACTACACATTTACCTGATAGTTTAGGGTAATGGATCAGATCGTACTTTTTTTCCAGTATTGGACTGATACTAACACTGAGTATTAGATCGACTCACCCCTAGCAGGAACTTTCAAGGAGGACCTGAAGGCAGCGTAGCGCAGTAGTGAAGTACATGTACATTGTTTCTGACTCGAGGCTAATTTTTTATTGTAGTGTTAACAATAAAATCCATGATAATATTCTACTCCATACAGTAGCAGAACTATGCAGGAACCTGATAGCTGACTGCAGTGTGTATCGTTTGCTGGTGCTTCGGGTTGTTTTGAAAGAAATTTCAAAATCCATGAAACATTAATAAATAGTAAGTTTCCTTTCAGGAAATTTAGTCTGAAACAGAACAGAACAGTCCAATCAAAACAAGCTGTGTCATGCCTTTCTTTTAGCATGGGCTACTAAGATTTGGTGCAGAGGTGGAAAATCCAGGTTCAGAAAGTGAAAGTCCTTCATGAGATTGTGTTCCACCTGGCTGGTTGAAGCTCTGCTGCTGGTTTTAGCTTCTTCAAGAAGGCTGGCCGTGGGAAGCTGATCCTAGAGAGGATCTGCTTGGGTTGATTATCTTCATTAATCCACAGGGGTCCTGAAATATGATCAAATGCCATGATATTACTTATCTACATATTTGAGAAATATTGAAACGTATCAATACCATTCAGCATTTCTGTTCAGTTTCCCCTGTTGGTGTTTCATAAAGACGAGACACAGTGAAACAGGGGAGTTGGGGGGGGGATTAATAATTCAGTAGAACAGACAAAGCTATGGGGTTTCATTATTGTTCTCAACAGGGGTGGGTTTTTCTACAAACAGATTGAGCTGGAAAGAGGGTATCACAAGAGTTATTGGCCTGAAGCTAGTCATGGACTTCCTAGGGATATTAGGCCCACTCTTTCTGCTTAGGCTACTAATGTGTGCGTGCGTGTGTGTGTGTGTGTGTGTGTGTGTGTGTGTGTAAAAGAGAGACAGAGAGCGCGAGCGAGTGAGAAAGAGAGAGAGAGAGAGAGTATGAAAAAGAGATTTCATGCAACGACAGAAGCTCTAAAGACTCCTGCTGCCTTCTCAACAATGAGCACCAGGATATTCTTTTTCAAAAGACAAGAATGTGTCTTAATTATCCACATTGACAGCCGGCATTCTGGAATTGAAACTTTTAATTAAAAAAAATATATTTATTGCATTAAAGAACAACGGCTTAAAACAGGAACCATCTGAAAAAGGCCTTTAGGCTTGACCACCAGCCAGCTTTAACATATTCATATTGCAGCGAGGAGAGAAACCCTATCACTTCAGTCTATCAGAGGCAGGATCTGCAACTAACTATTCCATATGACAATAATTTGGCCACACTCAGGACAATTCTTCCTTTCATATGCTGATTAGGGACCTTGCCCCTTAACCCCTTAACCCCTGTGTCGTGAGGGCGCCTAACCCCATTCCACCCACACGATGCTGTTGGTGGGAGGGGAGGCGGTGGAGGGGGGGACTACATGGCCTCCGGGCGTCTCTCCGTCCCCAGAGAACGTGCCCGAGGTGCCTTTAAACCACTGCGGCAAAAAGCCCCACCAAAAACTCTGCAGTCATTAATATGCAAAAATGCAAATGAGTGGGTAATTAAGAGCCAGAGCTCTCTGGAGGCTCTTTGATTGCTAATGAATTCTAATCTGCAAAGAAGGGGGGGAGGGGAGAGGAAAATAGATAAAAGAAAAAAGGGAGGAAAAGAGGAAATATTGGGAAGTGCTTCCACAATCTGATTGTTTTTCTTTGGTCTGGTTTTTTTTTATTTTTTTTTTACATCAAGACGTTATCATGGGTTACAGCCTAAAACAGGGCTTGAATGGGACTGAAGGGTCTTAGAATAATGGCCGGTTCAGGACAAGAATTGATCTGGTTACAATTAGGGCATCCATACACAGTTAGAAGATTGACCTGGTGAACTAGGAAAGGTTGGAGCTCAAAACGAGGTTAAGAATGCAAACTATTACAAACAATAGTTTCACTAAAAATGTGGAGGTGTTGTCCCGATATTTCATCTTTCATTTCCGATACTAATATTCAAATTGAAATCTTGAGTTTTGGCCAATACTGATCCACTTATTTTTCTTTACAAACTACTGAGCTTTTAAATGAAACACCTCATTAAAGGCCCATGTCTTGCATAAGAATCAGTGTATTGTGCGGTCCATCAGAACTAATGGTTAAAGCTAAAACAAAGCCAGATGTAAAGCTGAAGTGTCTTTAACTGTCATATTTTGACATTTTTTGCCAACACTTGTATTTTATATGTATTCCCCCGATTTTGGCACCAAAAACAGTCATGAATAATTTTTACATTTTCTTTTTCTCAACTTCTGCTTCTCTTTTTATCTAAACATTTCTGTTCTTGTGCCTGATATATACCTGATATATGCTCTGTATTTTCACTCATTTGAAAAGGAGTCCAGGGCTCCGAGTTTGAAGCCCAAACAACATTGCTTGGCCATCGGCAGCAGGAGCCGGAAAGAGCACAATTGGCCGTGCTCTCTTAGACTGATTAGATGGCACTCTCTCTCCCCGCATTGGCCAGCATCTGTTAGCTGGCGGAGGTTAATTGGCAGAACCAAATTGGGAGAAAAAGGAAAAACTTCAACTAACAAATAAAAAAACGATGTGGATGTGTATTGGGCAGAGCTTAAGAAGGTGGCTGTATGTACATATGTTGGGTTTTGTGACCTCACAAAAACAATATGTTGAAAACGTTGTGGTTTTGGAGTCGATATATGAGCTGTATTTGAATTAGGAATGGATGGTCTGTTTTGAGCCTGTTTACACATAAACTACACAGTTTAATTTCACAAGAATGAAGCAATTCTGTTTTTTCATGATGTGGGCACTTCTAACAGTATTCTCCTGAAAATGTAAAACACAAAGCTATATTGTGAAGTTATATTACCTTTTTAAACTGTAATTTGGGCTGAATGCTGATTCTCTGTACTCTGAATACAAATTCCAGGTAACATCACAACCTTGTTTGCTGGCTGTAAGTGAAGGTGTGTGAGCAAAGCGAAGAAAAAAGGCTGAAAAGAGAAAGAAGGGCAGCTACATTGGCTGGGTGTCTGTGGTGGCAGCAGCTGCGTTGTACGGAGATGTTATTTCATCACTTTTACAACGCCCCTCCACACCACCACCACCCCCCCCCCCTTTCTGTCTCACATGCACGCACACACAAACATGCTGCTGTTATTGTTGTTCAAGTACTCCCACAACACCCACAACGCTCTCCCACCCCCATCCTCAACACACTCATTCATCTCTCGCTCCTGCTTTTCCTCCTCAGATTCTGCATCTCTGTAGCCTCAGCTTTATTAGCTTTTGAGACGTTTATACATTTATATACATATCCAGGTAATCATGCACACACGCTTACCTGAACCGCTCAAAGCCTGCACAAGGATAGCTGTGGTTAGTGCTGCAGATGCTAGCTGAAGCGTAACAGGATTGAGGCTGAAAGCAGGCCTATTATCAGCTCTTTAAATGCTGTCTTTCATGAAGCCGCAAAGTTTGCGCATCTGGGATGGTTTTTGGGGGTTGTAAACAGGAAGTGTGTGTTCCTCTTACTATACCTGATGCAGGGGTGCCAGAGCAAAGGCCTAGCTAACTGCACAGTGCTGGGATGCAGGTGCACTAGCATGAGGCTTTTACTCTATGTGGGACGACTGAGTGTGTAACACAAAGTTTGGCATTTAGAGATCATCACAAGCTCATCGGTGAGAGTTCTTGTCCCATCATCTCAGCCGTCTTGCATGTTTCCCACCTCCGCTCATGAGTTAGGAATCATTTGATGCTCACTCTTTAAAGGGGTTCTTTAATGGTTTCTTAGTAAATGCCCCTGGTTCTGTATATCAGCAAAACAACTCAAAGAACAATGCAATTTATCAAAGGGCCCACATCCACATTCTGATTGGCTGCCCTGGATTGTGCCTTGAAGTGGTCAGGCCTGAAACACTCCTTATAACCTCAACATGAATAGGCAGGGCAGGCCACTTCTTCTTTTTAGTCAGGGGGGTCCAGGGTCTACCTGAAATCGCTGAGCAAAAGTAGAGGAACCCCCCTCACTCCTCACACCACACCACCACAACCTCGGGCCCAATCAGAACATGGGAAAACGGATTTTCCTAATGGTCAGGAATTAAAAGAGTCTGATGTAGTTTTGCAAAGCTTTAGGATGTATTATGGACAGTAACTTTAATGGGTTACATTCCTGACCTATGTTGGCTCGTGGTGGGACAGGGCAGGGGTTCAATCACCTCAATCACCTATATATTTGTGTGTGTGTGTGTGTGTATATATATATATATATATATATATATATATATATATACACACACACACACACACAGACGTCCAAATCAGCTGCAGGGTTGTATTTAAGACGGTCAAAAATTCTTTCCTATATAATCATATAATTTTCCTAATAATCAACCTTAATGAAAAAAAATTATCAAAATAATGGCTAATATAGCCCTCTCTCAATAAAGTTGGCACAATTTTAATACCAAGAATTGGATCTTGTTCTGATGGCTAAATGAGATTATGGAATAATTTTACTTTTTTGTTCATTATTTCAGCTTTTATGGTAACATTAAGACATTAAATGATAAATAATATATTGGATTTGTTTGGCATTTTTTAAATGATATAAAATCTAGTTATTTATTGTATTATAACTTTATAATTTTTTTAATGTATAATGTTCTTTATAAATATTGATATATTTTATAATAATTATTATATGTTATGGAGTTTTTTATTAAGCTTTTATAAGATTTTTTAATAATCTTATTTTAGAACCTTTTATCACCCCTGTTAATTTTTCTGCACACATCTAACATTTCTTACTTTTTTTGCTACTAATTATTACACATTATTTGCAATCATGTGATCATTGGAGAGTTTGGAATTATTGGAGAGTTGGGACCAGCATATTACACAGCCAACCCGCTTTCACATGACTGAAAATAAAGCACAATGGCGATTTATAGCCACACATATAGCGCCAGACTCAGCTTCTGAGAACTGTGCATGGCCTATCACTCAGCTCAAACCAGAGTGGCGTACACTATGTGTTGTTGTCACTGATAGCTGTAGAGGGGTAATGGATGGTCGCTGTGTGAGAAGATGGGGGTTGTTAAGGTGGACGTCCCAGCTTCAATGTCCTCTTACTGGCCTCCGATCGAGCAAGCTCAGCGGGAGTCAGTTTACCATGAGCAGGGCGAGCAAAACAGATAGATTCCTCTCTCTCCCTCTCTCTCTCTCTCTCTCTCCCACCTTCTGCGTAGATAGACCCTGACCATGGGCAGTGGGCCAAAGCCATCAATCTAGCCCCGGCTACCAGCAGCCCCACTGTGAAGCCGAGCTCCTTTCATTTTTTTTTAACTTTATAAATATGTAACAGCTCTTAAAACAAGCCTAAAAGCGATTAACGCCGGTGCAGGGACCAGAAAATGGCTCAGTAGTCTCAGCCTTAAACAAAAGAGCCGAGCCTAGGCCTGACACGAGCCAGTCACTGTTTGAAGTAATGGGAAAGGAAGGAGGGGTGGTGTTGGGGGTTGGTATAGCTGAAGGTTTTTGGGGGCTCATGGAGCTTGGCCTAGTTTTTCGTGTCTGATCAGAAGCGTATGCACCTCATATCTCAACCTCCGCTGCAGGTAGTCAGTGCAGTGCATGTCAAACATCTGGCGGCTTCAGCAGACACGGAGACGCTCCTTTGAAGAGCTCTGGTGGCTTCTGCCAACGCGGGGACAACAGAGGGAGAGTATAGCCTGGAGAATCTGTAGCAATTATGAATGTATGAAAAGTATACAGCGGGATAAAGAAAGGGCTTAGTGGAAAGGAACTTGAAAAGCAGCCCAGCTGCAAAAGGTTTCACTACGTTCTCAAGTTTAGCAGCGTCAAGGGGCAGTCCTCCTATTTGATAATGTAGTTTTTTTCATAACTTTTGTATGACGTGACACTTTGACTTTGACTACAATGGACAAAGTCTGCATTAGTGCTGCATAATATGGGCAAAATTATAGTGTTATGGTTAGATTGCTACATATTAAGATGCAGCTTTTTTAATGGGCCCATGTCTTGTACAATTTTTCCTTAGTTTCTTAAAAAAATACAGCTTGATGATTATGTAAACATGAAATAAGCTACATAAAAGTCTATATTTTTAACAGGTATAAAACATAGAACCATGTTGATTTAGACTTGCCCACTGAAGTTACAAGGAGTGTTTCAGCCCTGACTGCTTATTGAATGAGTCACATTACATAGCGGCCAATCAAAACAGAGGTCATTTACATGCAGCAGTCTAAAGCTGGCAGTATACTTCCAAGGAGAACAATGGTTCTAAGCAAAATGACAGCCAAATCAATGTAGCAGTGTGAGCTATGTGTTGTTTATTTTGAGACTGCCCCCTCACTGTGACTGGTCCACATGGTGTGAGGGGCGGGCCTCCAGCTGTGCCCAGACATTTACTTACTGTGGGCAATTGTGAACTAACCAGTATTACTAACTAGTTTTGAGTATGTAGTATGTAATATAGATAAAAGTGTCATGGTTGAGTATACCCAAAATTTTAACAACGCTCACGGTTGGAGTGTGTTTTCGATTAACACTATTAATCCCCCCAATGTATTAATTGCCGACATTGGCTTCATGACTTTTGTTGGATTTTGTCTTAATTAGGGCTGCACAATACTGGAAAAAAACCTTTCTGATATTTTATTTTTCTGCTTATTATATATAGCAATAAAAAACTATTGAAGACTGAAGTAAAATAAATGATATTGTATCTGCTCCAATGTGATAAAAAAAAATGAGAATAGATGTGTATGATTTAATTTGCCTTACATAGCACTGCATGCCCTAGGATGTGACATTTGCGCATGTGCACATTGCGATGACAAAGGTGAAATGATATATTGTGCAGCCCTAATCTTAATCCATCATAAACCCGCATGAAACACTCTCCTCGACTGTGACGGGTCAGCATGCTCACTCTAAATTATTAGAAACTCCATTTGTTTATTATGGTTTTCTGCAATATCAGTTTTAAATGTAGTTTTAAAACTACATTTTGAGGGCTAGACTAAATCTCACAAAATGTGCAGACAAATATTGATACAAATAATTGGTTTTCATTTATCTCACTGTCCAAACATTCAGTCATGCAGTCAGTGTAACCTATGCAAAGGCATATTCATACAATCATTCTCCAATGCAGCCTTCCCATACAAAGGCTAGATACAGCGGTCATGTGTACAAATATGTCTACTAAATGATGCATATTGACTTAAAACACACAAAAAAAAACAGCATTTACAGCCAAATGAGCCTCAGTGTGACTTATTTTTCCAGGCACTAATTGAATGATAATTGCATGTTAATTCCCTCCTATTATTTTCTAATGCTAAGCACAGGATTACAATACGTGAACATTACAACGAAAAAAAACCCTCCAAAAAATGATAGCTTCCACATATCATAGCCTGAACAATTTTTCACATGGATAAATATTTTAGATGTTTGCACACACAAATGCCTGAATGATTAGCGCAAATGTATAAAACATATGCTAATTTTACTTCTACATCTGGTGTTAATTACAGACAGAGGGTGGAAGATGGCTGGAAGGAAGAAAGAAAGGCTCAACAGAGTCACTCTGGCAGATAATGAATCCTACTATGCCTACGGAAAGCTTCCAAAATTGACCCCGGCCCACTACCAGAACCTTATTTTAGGCCCTTAAAACCAGCTGCATTTCTGCTTTCACTCCATTTTACTAAAATACAAAATTGTAATGCACACATTCTTTATCTCGGCTCATTTTATCCTTCAGTCTTCTCAAATGCAGGTTCTCTCTCTGTTCTCTCTCTCTTTTCTTTTTGTCCATTGCGACCCACCCTCCCTCCTTCCATCCCGTTGCCCTCGTGCATGCTCTCCATGTCAGGCCCAGCTGTTACTACAAACTACTTGGAGCGTTTACAAGGCCTGTAGTGAACACTGACAACCGAGCTGTTCTTCCCCAAAACCCCACTGTGCTCTCAGGACCACTATGCTACAATTATCACCCTTTTTCTATTTCAGGAAAAATGAAAGTGTGATATCGTTATATGTTGTGCGACAAAAAACAGTAGAGTTTCTTGATTTAACTGGAACAGTAAAGGTATGTGTAAATGAGCTGTATTCTTTTTACCCCTGCAGTTCCTCTGCACACCGTACAACACCCTTGGGGTTAATTATTACGATTTGCCCAGGCTCTCTTCACCCGAGGGAGATTCCTGTTATTATTTACCAATTTTAATTCTCCCTCTGGTTGCTATCTGTACATATTTTCCCTCTGACTTGCTGTTGGAACAAAACCACATCTCTTCAAAGTAGTAGTAGATTTTTATAGGAGGATACAAATGTTCTCAATGTTTATTATATGGTAATGTAAAACAAATTTTATTATTTAATTCTGGCCCATTTATACAAAACAATACCCTTAAAAAAAATCACCTGCTGTTTTATGAATGGTACAAAAAAAGCTGTTAAAGTTTCAATGCAAAGTAATACACCACAAACACACTGATCAGCCAACTAACCATCTATTATTGTGAAGGACCTCTGAAGGCGTCCTATTGTATACGGCACCAAGACGTTATCTGCAGATTCTTTAAGTTGAGGTGGGGCCCCCGAGGATCGTATCAACGAGCCTTGGACGCCCATGACCCCAATGCCAGTTCACCGGTTGTCCTTTGTTGGAGCACTTTTAGTAGTTACCAATACCAGGAAGACCCCACAAGACCTGCTCCTCCTACCACATTGACAGATGCTACTATACCAAGAAAATCATTGTTTTTCACTTTACTTGGTTTTAATGTTATGGCTGACCATATATACATATGGTATATAACCATATACGTATATTCTGAAACCTGTTTGTTGGGAATCTAGTTTAATCTGACCCTCTGACCTATCAGTGGTTTGCTTTTGTATTTTTTAAAGTTTTATCACTTTCCTGTGACCTGATTTTGAGCACCACCTAAACTGTAGTACCTAAGCGTCTCTCCATCCACCCTGGCTTGCTTTCTCTGGCCCTCGGGCTGCCCACCCCTCCCCCACTCTGCTCTGTTATGATCCCCCCAGTCCAGCTCTATGAATCAGCCACAGGGAGAGATCACTCCAGTTCTCTGGTCATGGTCAGAATTGGGCCTGAATTGGACATTCAGGAGCAAAAAAAAAAAAAGAACACCAAAAACTCTGATGCCAGCTGAACTTGACCAGAAATGCACACACAGTCCTCACAGCTACAGCTTATGTACACTCCACTGATCCTCAAATTCAATATGAATTCATTTAACAATCAATATTCTGGTCTCACAGGGTGCATTCAGACACAATGTAAACAAACAGTGGCCTGAGCCTTGAAAAAACGTTAAAGCTAAAACCATCTTTAAGCTAAATAATAATGAAAAGCAGAAGTCTACTCCATGTGTAATTGATTTAGGCACGTATAGAAAATAGCAACCTCGTGTTTTTTAACTACATAATCTACGTTGAGACTCATTTCCAGCGCAGGAGACGACGCTAACCAGAGCAGTAAAATGATGTCACAAGCTGCTCTGAGACCCGGCGTCACGAACGAGGGCGGGCATTGTCCGGAGCCGCGGTCGGCTATTGGCTTTCGCAGCCGTTCATCACACTCTACCGCTCTCCCATTGGCTGCTCCGCTGCGGGTTTATCTCCCCATCTCATGCTGCTCCTGTATGCGTCGCGACCTATTCCTGTGCTGTCTACATCCGCCGGCGTATATAGTCCTCAACCGCGATCCTATTTTACGACTAGTTACTTATTGTGGACTCTTGCATCGCGCGTTTAAAAGCACGGCTCCGACTGCTGCACTTATTTCGCGTCTTAAAAAGTTGCCGACATGTGTGTAGGTCTCTTCATGAGCATTTGAAACTGGACACCGCTGGCGTTTGAGGCCCCTCTTTTCCGCGCGGAGGAATACGTTGTTGCTGCTGACAATGTGGATGGAGGTGGTTAAGATGTCTACTAGAAGAATGAATTCATCTCAATTGTAGCAACAAAAAAGAGGGGAGTCGTGGGAGAGGCTGTTTGGATACCGACTGTTTACTTTTTGTTTTTTTTAAACGTGGATTTTCTATCGAAGGATGTTTAAAGCGGGATTAGGAGACGTTTCGCGGTGATACGAGGTTTTTCAATGCGCTGAGGTTCTTCAAATTCTCTTCAAGTTTGTTGTGTTTTTTTTTTTTCTTTCCTCCCGCGAAGAGACAACCTTTGCTTTATCGCCACTGGATGTCAAACATCTGATAAAGAAAGGTGAGCACGTTCAGTTTTTACTTTTGTCCACTTGGGTTTTGTGCAGTGTACTCTTATTTACTTAAACGTCCATTTGTGCCAGGCTGTTGAGTCACTTACTGCTGTGTGTGTTAAACTTCCAATTTCCCCTTGAGTAAGTTTTCCTATGGAAAGGGGAGGAGGAGGGGGGGGGGGGGGATGCCGGGGTTTTGTGTAGAGGGCTGAAGTGGCCTCTAATCAATTCAACCTCAACTCCAATGACTCTTTTGTCCCTTTTATCAATATACGGATTTAGGGGTTAACTTTGTTTGACTGGTACCCTGACCTACCAGACCAGAGGCTGTCACTTGCACGTAATTTGTGAGCATCTTTAACGTGGATTTAGTAAACTCCAGCTCCAACTTCAGAGCTCGACTCGCAGCCACTTTTTTCAGCAGTCGTTAAATGACTAATGGGCAAGTCTCACATTTTTGGCAGGAAATTCCTCTTGCTTCGCCCCCAGCCCCCACTGTCTGCTCCCTCAACTCCATCAAATCATTTCTCCGAGGGAAGAAAAAAAAAATGTCACTTTTTTGGCCGATGTGATGATATTTAGATAGTTTGTAGACTCAGCAGATAGATTAGCTACATAGAGAGCAGGGCTGAGCTGAGCAGGGCTGAGCTGAGCTGGTCTGTGTTCCCTCTGGCTCACCCTCAGCCGGGCTGGTCATATGCTGAAGGGGATCTGTAAATGCTGGTAGTTTCACACTGTAGGTTTTGCTCATGATTTCGAGGTTGGAAATAAAGGTTTGTGGCCTCTTTTGGCTGTTAGAAATGGTAGCTAACGGAGTAGAATGGGTTTACAACCGGGATAAATATTTACATTGTTGGAGTCTGGGCAGCTCGCCCTGCCTGTACACAAAGAGGGGAAATGGCATTAGTTAAGAAATATCTCCACACTAAGAAAATGTTTGTTTTTTTAATGCCTAGTTTGCATTTCCTATTTTTTTTAATCGTGTTTTGGTCAGGTAATTGGGGCTGCTCTTTTGTGAAGCAACAGTTTTCCTGGCCATGATGATAAATCTGTTGTTTTTGTTGTTGTTTGTTTTTATACCCATTCTCACACCTTCATTAAATCTTCTTAAATTTTTCTGACAATAATTTCTGTGATCTGATGAATAAAAGGAGTGCACAGTCCAAACTGACTATATTTTAAATCAAGTAATAGTTCACAGTTCAGTCTTATTTACTTAAAATAAAGAGTTTCACAGCTTGTACTGGAGATGCTAATGGATGAAGACTAATATAATACATGTTGAGTCCATGTCACCATAAAAGATGTTGAGAGTCATAGACTTTCATTATTTTCTCTACAATAATCTCATAATTCCTGTGCCAAACTAAAGACCCCAACTAAAGACCCAATTTCTACTGTGATCCACTGTGCTTGGTGAGTGGATAAGGTTTTTATTATTTTTTGTAATGAACCGTCCCTTCAGTATTAGAACTCATCAGAAAGCTAGTCGGAGGTGCAGCTCTTGGCCAAAAGGGTCTCAGTCTTTCTACTTCGCCGTTATCATTGTTGGGTGAAAGATGCCACTTTGCAAAGCCAAAGCCCTTGACCTGAGAGAGTGAGTGGGCTTGATGGAGACCGTTCACTGGGAAGAGCATGAAACTGGCCGAAAAGTATCTCTTTCTGTGGTGTCTTTTTAAGAGCCGGTACTCGGCTGTGTGGAGGTCTGTTTCGCCACTCTGCTGGAGGACACTTGGAGAGTTGAACTAGGCCTGATTTCTGCATTGAGACGACTAGGACGACTAGTCTTAGGACGAACAGTCGGTTTGATTCAAGTGTAAGAGCGGAGGCTGTTGTCTGATGGACTGTTAAAGGCCTCACTTTTACAGTTGGGAAATGCCAGAGCGTGGCATATAGTGTGGTGGTTTTATTTAATTTTTTTTTCCTGGAATGACAGTAGACACTTTAGGCCGAATAGCCTGTACGAGATCTCTCGGATTCGCTTAGATTTTGTTTAATGGCAAAGTTGTGGTCCTGAAGTGGAGGAAGTGTGTTCTGCTGATGTTGGCTAATTTCCCTGTGTTGCAGAATATCTTAGTTGGCTTGATGCACAATAATTCCATCTTATATTTATTATGTATTGCCTTGATTCAGGAAACCCAAACTGATCAGTTTATAATGTGGTGAGGGATGACTTTTGGGTCAGTGCAGCAAACGTAAACCTGAAGCTAAAACCAAAACCGTATTAGCAGATTGAAAGTGACTTGCCAGTTTATCACGTCTTGATGTAACTGCTTTTGAGTGTAGCATTTTTCACATCTGACTTCTTGTGAAGACACTTAGTTTATTTCTCTCCAGGAGTTTAGTTTTATTCACGTCAGTTAAAACTTTCTCTTACAGGGCTCTTTAAAGACAGTGGGGCATGAACGAGCAGCAGGACCACACAATGGCGGTCGAAACAGATAAGGAACTCAGCGACCTCTTGGATTTTAGTGCGGTAAGAAAAGAGTAAATGTGTGTGGGGGGTTGGGCCAGGAGGTGGGTCGTGGTGGGTTGAGGGGGGGTGGAGGGGGTGGGGTATCAGGGGGTTTAGGGAGTTTGTAGTTTGGTTCATTAGCCGTTTCCTGACCGTGTCTGTGCATTTAGTTGACAAGCATGTTATGAGTTGTTGAACTTTTGGTTTGAGTCTGATCCATATTTTGGTATTGAAGAATGTGTATTCTTCCATGAGTAGTTTCTGAACTATCTGATGATTTGTGTTGTTGTGTTTTTTTGTTTTTTTTTTGTATATTTCTTTTAATTTGAGATCACACTCTTGATTATTTGCTTCTTGGTAAGTCCAGGCAGGTACACAAAGACATTGCAGTACATGCAAACATTGGTTGTCAATTTTGCCTCCAGCTGCGTGAGACATTTATGTGTCATGACAAGACCGTCGCAAAGAATCTGACATGGAAACTCACCTCAGTGGATGCAATGTGGAATGATTGTTATGCTCACATTGAGCTTCATGGTGGAACAGCAGTTTGTGATTTCATTTCATCATGGCTTTTGAACTCCTCTTTAAAACCTATTCATTAGATTAAGGTCATGTTTGAAGGAAGATTATTCTGGCAACTGTTTAAAAAAAGAAAAGGCTGGCAGGCACTTCTTCATTTCAGTCTGTGGAATGGTTTGCTGTGATGGAAAAGTGACATTTTTTAGTAGTGTCAGGAGGTGCAAGCCTTTGAATCCTAATAAGGAAAACATTGTGTAGCAAGAACAGTGAGACTGCAGTCATTCCACATTTTTCATTCCAGTGAAACTGCTTAGACAGGCCTAACCTCAAGAGATTTGCAGGCTACATATATTAGGGACTCAGCTTTGTCATCAGGTTTACTGCAGTTTTCAGATGCAAAAATGCGGAGGCTTTTCTTACTGGATTCAAAACAAGCTAAGTTAACAAGGCTTGGCTGCTAGCATTGATCATTGGCTAGTACTAATACTTTTTTAAATGAAAAAGTTGAATCTAGTCTAATTTTATAGTTGAGATTTTTTCTACGAAAAAATTACAATGTATAGGTCAGCACAGGCATAACATTGAAGCAAAAAAAAACAAAAAACAACCCAAACCTGCAGCCTGGATTTATTACTTGCATGTCACTGTGGTGGCAGAACTGAGTATTGGTGCGAGCCTGGTAGAAAGTGTTGGCTCAGCTCTGCCCTGCTTCTTTCTGACTAAATTAGCTTAGTCTTTGTTTTGGATCACAACTGTTTTTTTTTTTTTTTTTGAGGGTTCAAGTGTCCTGCTCGCAGTGATCAGAGCAAGGGAGATTAGTACCCATCTCCCTCTGGAAGGAAGAATCCCCTTGACTATACAAGTGGAATACATGCCTTTTTTCCCTCTTTATTCTCTAATACTGTACTGTACTTGTACTTTCATATTAGTATATTAAACAGTTCACATCACTTCAGTGTTGTTCATATCTAAACAACTAATGTAACACTGAATTGGAGTGGTCTGGTTGTAAGTTTCACTGAATAATAGCCTGTGGTGTTATTACACAAATGGACGTTATGCCCCTTTCTTTGCATAGGAACATCTGACTGGCAGTAAAGTTATAGTCATTATAGTTATAAATATATAGTCATTATAGTTATAAATTAAGATTCAACTGCAGAAAAAAATAAGTATGGTTGTCAGTAGCCCATATTATTCTAGCTGTTATGCAGAAAAGACAATGCCTATGTACTAAAAATGTAATACATTTGGAAAAAAAGTACAAACTGGAAATATTTGTTGTGGATATTGCATCATTGTGGCTCTGTATTTTAATCCGTGCAGTCATACCTTTTAGGAAAGGTGTGAACTTGACTCCTGATTGCAGAATAGGTATAATGGCAAAATAGAGCAAAATACAGTCCTACAAAAAAGTAAATAAATAGATGCATGTATACGTGGAAGTCTGTGTTAGGCTGTTGTGATTAAATGTACCTGTTGATCTAATACCTGGACTGTGCTGAGTTTTAGCTGCAGGCTATATAACATTTGCTTCTGTGTCCTTTCTTTGCTCTAGATGTTTGCGCCCCCTGTGGCCAACGGAAAGAACCGGCCAACCACACTTGCCAGCAGTCAGTTTGGTGGCTCAGGTAAGATTTTTAGACTCTTCATCTAACTCTGTGTGAATATTTATTTCCTTCCTTTTTGTTGTTTTTTGTGCAATCCTAAAAATTAGCCGTGAAAGGTAAAGAATCACTACAGCTTCCTCACAACTTTAGTGTTGTTCATTTCTGCCTATATATCATGAATTGGCTTGTTGGTCCCAATTTCAAGTTGAAAGGTCAAGTTAAGGACTCTTCTTTGAGCCCATTGTCTTGTTTGTTTGTTTAACCTCCTTTACTTTCCACTCTTTGTCACTGTTTACTTTTGTCATCGCCTGGCCTGGCACCACATCACATGGCTCTGCAATCTCGCTGTGCTTAGCTAGAGGTGTCCTTGCATTTCTTTCAAACTTTCTCAGGCCTGTGTGCTTTTCTCCCCATCGACACACCAAACATTTCCGTGAATGAGAACAATCTGAGAACAAAGGGTTAAATAAAGGACTTACGGTCTCCAAACGATTCCCCCACCCCTCGGCATAAAACACTTCTCCCTCTGAACAGCAGAGTACTTTCTCCCCCCACCAACTCACAGGAAACGGCTCTGCTCTGAAACAAAGCCTCCTCCATGCCCCCTACCATCTCTGGAGCTCACCAGAAGCCCAGCATGAAGATAGCGAAGGACATTCTGAGAAAGATCAGTGACACATTTCTCAGTTTGGGGCCATACTTAAGTGACAGTTCTTTAACAGCAGCAAACTAATCTCTCAGTTTGAGGTCTTGTGAGAGCTACCTATTGGCACTAAGATGACCCGATCTCGTGAATATCTCTATGGTCAGTAAGAGATAATAAGTAGGTGTCCACCTTGTTAACAGCCTCACGAGAGGCTACTTCAGAGTTTATAATTTTATAGTGATGAAAGCCTGAAAAGAGGATGGTACTCCTGATCCTAGATCAGTCATATGTCCTTGAGATGTTGACTAGCCTAGGGCATGAGTTGACCACAGACTCTCAGTCTGAGGTCTGCAGAACAGAATGTGACATATCTCCTAAATTACATGACCGTTTTTCTGTGGAGATGATTTGAAGATTTGTTCAGTGAAGTTACTGACAAACACCAGCACTGTTATTCTGAACGAACCAGGGGGAAGATTATAGAACAGTGTGAAAGGAGGGGGGGCATTGTGTGTCCCTCAGAAGTTGCAGGTACGGCATGCCAACCCAGCGTTTGTGTTTTTTGGAGAACATTGGGTCAGTGTGCTCTGGTCTGGAGAAATGAGGGGGGAAAAACATCTTTAAAAAAGCAGTGGCCTGTCTGCATCTGTTCTTCAGGACAAAAGTGCTTGGAAGGGTGCTAATTGCATTAAACCACTGCTCCCCCTCCACAGTGCGTCCGTTGGTGGAGAGCCGTCTTTGCGGGAGAGCATCACCCTGAGGGGGCTCGGACAGGCGTCCTCTCGCTCACCTCCACAGCTGCCTGTCTTGTCACCTGCTGAGGCCAGCGTTAAGACAGGACAGAGCCCATTTCCCTGTTTCTCACACCTTACCACCCTGTCACACACTCGCACACCTTAAACCCGTGAACTACAGGCTTATTGTTCTGTAACTACTGTTACGATTACTCTTAAGTGTAGTAAATACTATAAACACAGGCTAATATGTGGACCTACGTATGGATCGTTGAAGTTGTAACAGCTTGATTCTTGGCTTTGGCAGGATTCAGAGGATACTGTAGATTCTAGAAGTTTGTTTATGTTCTTGTCCATGTTTGTAGGTGTCAGATTGTGATCTTAATAAATAACACTGGGTTTAGAGCTTCAGAGCTCCCAGGCTTCACTTCTCTTTACCATCAACCTGTCTACTAAGTTTACCAGAACGGATGTGAACGTTTATCATTTACATGTTTAGCCATGCGAGGCATGGTAACCACTTACTGAAACTGAATGAACGGTTAGAAAAGCTTGTGGCGCGCTGCACTTTCCAGCATTCATTTTTGAACATGACTGTTGGCTGAAGTTTAGCTTGTCTCCATACAGAGTGTGATAAACTCCCAGCACTAGAAACTTAACTGCAAAGTTTTCTTCTTTCACTGCCAGTACTACCACAAGTCGTTTTTGGCTTTGGCGCAGACCAGAATTACAGCCGCCTTGCTGTCACAAACTAGTGTTTTTTTTTTTTTTTTAGCTTTTGATTTGAAGATTTTAAGTCTTCTTCTTGTTGGTTTTGGGAGACATCTATAATTTGTTGTAATTTGCATTGTAATGATTGCTAGTGCAGTGTTGACCATATTTTGTCTGCAGTACACAAATCCAAGTATACAGTCCAACAAAGGGAAATCAATTTGAGCTAAAGTAATGCAGCCCAGCCATGTAGCGATATGTCACCTTTTCGCTGCATATAACAATATAATCGCAGTAACCCTATCCATACCGTAAAGAGTTTTCACATGTTCTTCATAGACCAGCACCCTTGAACTCCTGTAGAGCTGCCATTGCTGCCTGTAAAAACCTAAATTCAACCCCCTGTGATGCCCAACCTACTTATGACATCCCTGCCGTTTCATTCTCGCTCTGAATCTGACTTTCTGTTCCCTCATGTTCCCACCTAAAATGATTTTATATGGCGGATTCTTTCACGAGGCCGGTCGGTGCCCGCTTCATTTGCCATGCTGCCTGCGTAGGCTCCATAGATCACGGCTGTCAGCGTGGATGTCGCTATTTGCACTGCTTTGTTAGCTTCATCACTCATGCTCAGCCTTCAGCCGCCGCACTTGCAGAGACCCCCTCTTCCCTCACACATTTTTAATTAGACCTTCAAAAAAAAAAAAAATCAAAAGGAGAATATGAATATTCATAAAGCAACTGCATTAATATGCACAATTATGCAAATCAGCATGCAATTAAGCTGTGTGTCTCTGGAGAGCTTTGCGAGCATTAAGGCATAAGACAGGGAGAGAAAGGAAAGGCTTAGAGGAAATTTCTGCTCTGTATACTTTTTTAAAAAAATATTCTCACATGGTGCTTTTGGAAACATACACTGGCATATAGAAGCATTTCCCACTCTTCTGTACGTGAGGCAGGTTGTGGTGACTAAAAGCGTGGCATAGCTTGTCCGTATTAAGCGCTGAACCCTCGTTCTGTTCCCTCTGTTCGACATCATTGCCAAGCCCATGTTAATGCTATTACAGCGATTCTTTGATCTGTTGTTTTTCGTTCTCCCCTTTTCCATAATTTCTTCATCCTAATGAGATCCTAGTGAACGAGTGGTCTCTTCATGGTCACGGATGTTGAGGCTTGCTGAATGGCATGGATTATTAGTGTGTTGTGATGCCTTGGGATGAGATCCATTGCTTTGGCCTTTGAGGCTACAGCTCCTGTAATTGGAGCTCCTCAAACCAAATGTCAAAGAAAGCCCATGTGAATAAACACCGAAGGAACTTGTGTTTTTTTTTTTTTTTTTTTTTAAATAAATTTATTTATATATATATATATTTTTCCCCTCCTTCTTGAATCTCTCAGCTTCACTTTACCGTCTGTCGTTAACTCTCCTGGTGTTCTGTGTGTGTTACAGGCTTGGACGAGCGCAGCAGTTCCAGTCCTTGGGCCGCTGGAGAGCAGGGCAGCCCTTCCTTCAACCAGGAACGGGTGTGTATAAGCCAGAGACAGAATTTTAGTACAGATACATACATTTAAAAATAAAAAAGTGGAGTTTTATAACCAGTCATAATATGCAAATATCTTTTGCTTCTGAGTATTGAGGGATGCTGTGTAACTGATAACCGAATCCTTCTATGTACAAACATAATTGGCCAATAAAGCTTCAGTCTGAATCTGTTTCTGAATAGAGTATAATGGGGAGCAGGTGTGAGATCATCATTTTGTGTTTTGTTTTGTTTTGCTTTTCCAGAGTTATGTTGAAGGCTCACACTACAGCGAGCATGAGGGGCTATCTTCCCCATTCCTCAGCTCAGGGATTGGCGGTGAGTTTCTGACTTGTGTGTCTATGTATGTGTGTCTGTGTGTGTCTGTGTGTGTTTGTCTGTTCCGGTGATGCTAAGGCCACTGAGGCAGAAACTCTCCCTTGGGTTTAGACCAACAGTGGCTCTTTGTAGCTGAGCGCTGCTCCAGCTTTAGGGGGAAGGGCTCACACACAGACCTCCATCCAGTGCCGTTGCCTTTTCTCACCAGTTTCTACACTTCATTTTTTTTTTTTCTTCTTCTTCTTCTATTTACTTAATTTTTTTTGTTTTTCGATGGTTTGCTGAGGACTTGCCATCACAACATAATGTATCACAACATGAATCATTTCTATATGAGTAGCAGCTTACAGTCACTGAAAGCACAGCAGAGCTGGACATGTTTAGCACTGAAGCTGTTTTCTGTTCTCTCCATTAAACACCACTGCCAAGCCCATGTTAAAGAAATACTCCAGCGTTTTCAGCCTAATCACCGCATCTGTATTCTGCGGTGGATTAACACTGACAGTAATTCTGGCAACGTTTCCTTGTATTTAGT
The DNA here is from genome assembly GCF_030463535.1 of Salminus brasiliensis. Taxonomy (NCBI): domain Eukaryota; kingdom Metazoa; phylum Chordata; class Actinopteri; order Characiformes; family Bryconidae; genus Salminus; species Salminus brasiliensis. The sequence continues at coordinate 7,860,254 of NC_132894.1, read as the reverse complement.
AAAAGAACAAAAAACCCTTTGACTCAAAACTCATTTAGAAAGAAGGCTATGGGCGGTTGCTTCAGCACCTGCTCGTTGACTTTTATTATAAGTGGGTTTAAGTTGAGGTGGAGTTTGAGGTTAGATGGAGAAATGCTAGACTAGTGAATTAATGGTGTTATTAACAGTATATATTGTTTGCTGTTCATACAGATTTCTTGTACCTCCCTATGGTTTTGCAGTTTCTTGACATTGTGTCCACATTTCATTATGAAAAGACCAATAGAAATGCTCTAAAGTGACTTGGAATAAGATCTTTTTATTGACTACCTTTAAAAAGTTTATACGGTTAAGCTTTTTGTGTGACTGTGACGATATGCTGCTTTAACAGTCATTTTCGCTTTCAATTGCATGCACTTTCACTGACAAAATATGCACATGTAACATGAGTATATTTTCCCTTACAGGGAAGAATGAAAGGGGACCGTATTCTTCATTTGGGTCCCAGGTAAGATTCTCTCTCTTTCACTGGTTTGCAACTGGTGTTTTTTATGGTTGATCAGTATCTTAATATTTCTCTGTTCTGTCAATGTAGTCGGGGTTCCTGCCGTCAGACATTGTGATGCCCAGTGCAGATGCCATGTCTCCTTCAGGCCTAAAGTCTGGCTCTCAGTTTTACCCCTCATACGGCAGTAACCCCCGCAGACGCCCTCCAGATGGAAACATCGGTAGGAGCTTTTACAATGCTGTGAATTCTCAGATATATACATAATCAGCCTGGTTTAGCTTGAGGAAAACACAACACATGTATTGCATGTAAACCTGCATTCTACTTATAATAATGCCATTTTTTTTTAAAGATCAGATCAACATTTAGTGAAAAATCTTATTGCTTTCTTAAATGGAAATTAATGTTTTGAGAATTCAGGCTTCAGAAAATGTTCCCTAATTTTTTCTGAGCGTTTTGTCAGGCGTGTAAAACTCTAACTGACACATTCGTGACCTTTTTTCTCTTTTAGACACTCAGCCAAAAAAGATTCGGAAGCCTCCAGGACTACCATCTTCTGTAAGTATAACCCTGTGGGTCACCTCCATACAACCTCCCCATTCCCCCTCCCTGAGCACGTTCAGCATCAGTAGTTTTGTGACAGAAGTCCTGCTCTTACACTGTTTAACAAAATCGCAGGTCTGCAGTGAGGTGCTGTAGCATAGCTACAGCTCTTCTGTTTTTGTGTCGATTGAATCTAATAGGTGAGTCTGTGAACAAGTGTATATAACAGCTATTCCCTGAGGCTCTGTAAGCCTTTCACACATGCGTAGCCTAATCAGAGAACGTTGGTGTTCTGAAAAAGTTGATCCAGCAATTTTCTAGTCCAAGGCCTTGTAAGATTTCCAAATTCTCATCCGTTTTGATTTATGTGTTGGCCAAAATTGGTAAATAAATGCCTCTTGGCAGGCGTAAGGAAAATCCCCCTGTTGTGAAGCAACATATTTAAACAAAGTCATCGCAGGTCTTTTTCTCACTCCTACAGAAATGCACTTTCAGCAGTCAAGCTTGCTTGTTGTAGGCAACATAAAGTCATGGCGCGCAAACAGGAAACTGTGATTGATGGTTGAACTAATCAAAAGCTACTTGGCGAGAGATTCTCTTGCCGTACTGCGGCTTCAGTGAAGGCCTGGTAAAGTGGATGAAGTTTGGAAAAAGCTTTAATGAGATTTTGTCATTTTGGCCTTGTTGCTTATTGCAAGTGTTGTGTTGTAGTCTAAGGCCAAAAGAGCTCACCATGTGCCCTCCAGACACACACACACACACACACACACACACACACACACACACACACACACACCCCTCCCCCTCCCTCATACACCATCTTTGTATTGACCTACGCCTGGCCACGCGACAGCTTCTTTCTTTCTCTCTCTCCCTCTCTCACTTGATCCTGCTTCTAGTAGCAAGTCCACCTTCTGTGCTCCTATTTTTCTTTCTTTCCTTTCTTTCGTTTTTTTTCCTTCCACCCCCTCCCTCACTAACCTGTCTGAGCTCAGATTAATAGCTGTTGATGATCCTGAGCCCCCCCCTCCCCTTCCCTCTTGGAGCCCCTGCTCTGCTTGGGCTGGGTCTGCTAGGTAACTTCCTGTAGCTCTAACCATCCCCCATCCCACCAGTGCTCTAATACCCTAATGCCTGCATTGAGTCTTCTAAGGCCCTAACTAGTAGGCTCTTGCTGCAGTAGAGTAGTGCTGGACATTTTTTAAGGCTTTTAAGGCTTTCCACTGTTTTTATGTGTAATGTGATTGTCTCTGTATAAGGAGGTTGTTTCTGCATGAGCTAGATGAGAGGAGCTCTGGATATTTGGCCTTTTGAAAGTTGTTTTAAAGGAATGTGTAATCTATAGGTGCGTAGTAGACCCTTGTGGCATGAGAGATGTTCTGAAAATGTGACCTTTTCTAATGGCTTTATTCAAGCCAGTAACATCATAACAACTGTACTGTAAGTTATAAAGGAGTTCCAGATATTTGGTTTCTTTTCAAGGCTTTCAGGTGACGTTTTTGAGTTCCTTTTCTTTGTCTTCTGTAGGTTAGTTTTTCCTTTGTCACTTACACATGATAATTTCCTTCCCGTCCTTGTGAGATTTTTTTTTTTTTAACGCACAAACAACAACAAAAAAATGCTAACAAGACTGGAGAACAATCTGTCTTTGAGTTTTTTTTGGGGGGGAGCAAAGGAAGCGTCTCATTTTTCTCTTTGCAACCTCCTTTTCTCTGGCTTCCACGTGATCAAGGCAGTCTATTTTTCTCCACTTTTTCCCCTCCTTCAGCAAGACCTCTCCCCTTGCTGCTTCTCACCACCACCCCCCCTCTTCCCTTTGCTCCTCTACTCCTCCTCCTCCCCTCCCTCTCTCCCTCCACCCTCTCCTCTCTTCAGCCCAGCTGCCTGTGGAGTTGGACTGGCTCCAGGAGCAGGCAGATGGCTCTGTAATTAGAAGTGCATCTCTCCATTCCCTTCCCACTTCTCCCTGTTAAATCAAATTACAGGAAAAAGAGAAATATCAGTTTGCTGGATTTGTCAATTCTCCGCTGGGCTTCAAACGACCCCCCGGTACAGACGTACACGTGTGCAGTTTCATACACAGTCATACAAGGAGAGAGTGTATGGTGGCCTGTCATGGCATAGTGTGTGTTTGTGTGGTGGTATGCAGTCCCCTTTGTTTAGCAGACAGCAAAAATACGATCCAGCAGCACAAATAAAAAAAAATATACTGAAATTCATAAAAAAAAGAGACAAAACCACAAGGTTTGAAGCTAAACCATGATTTTGGTTTCTTCTGTTTTTTTCAGGTGTCTGTTTCTGTCGTATTAAATTACTTAACTTGTTTTCTGTAATTGTATATAATCTAAGAAACAAAGTATATAAAATATAGTCTCTCAGTCGCTCAGAAATCTCCATATTTTGGCATAATTTGAATCTGGCAGTTGTTCATCATACTGTGTAAAATAAATAAATAAAATAAATGTAATGCTGGACCAATGGAAATGCTCCAGAATGACTTGGAATAATATAGTTGCTGTCAGGCAGAAACCTTGTGTCTCCAAAATGCCAACTCAATGTTATGGACGTCAATGTAAAAAGATTTCATTCCAGGTCATTTTAAAGTATTTCTATTGTTCCGTTCATCATTAAATCCTCACACATTGTAAAGAACAACTGCCATATATATATATATATATAATATATATATTTGTACACACACATAGGAATAGGTATAATGTACTTTATAAGTGTCTACAGCTTTAGTACTTCCTACATGTAACTGCAAACCTTTTATGTATTTTTCTATCGATTTATTGGACGCTATATTGGACAACTGCTGCACCAAAACATATCTTACCCCCCCTGTTTTTGTGTGTGTGTGTGTGTGTGTGGTAGGTAAACTAAACGATTCTGGTTTTGGAAAGAAAGATCATGTTTCAGGATGTTTCAGGATGAAATGGGTTCCATGGATGCAGAAAATGCTTCGCTTGATCCTGTAGCGCAGCAGACACTGAGGGTGCTTGATTTGGATGAGCTCTGAGAGATGGTGCCCTTTTGTGCGCGCCCACCCTCTCTCGCTCTTGGCTCGTGGGGGAGAGAGAGAGGATGCACAGACTGTGCCACAACACGGCTGTGGCTCCTTTCCCAGCATGCTCTGTTCCCAGTCCCTGCCACTTTAGCTGAGGGGGCACTGCGGAAACACTCGCACACGTCATTAGCACAATAAATAAATAAATAACATGAAATAAATCTGGAAGTCCTTGACAAACTCTTTTGGTACTTTGTTTTGTTCTCATAAGTGCTGAGTGGCTGAAGCATGCACAGCTGTGCAGATACTACTGTTTAGGTCTTATTGTTTGTTGCCTAGAAGTGCAGATGCAGTTGGGTGCTTTAATGTGTGCTTTTATTTTGGGCCAGGTCTACGCCTCTACGTCTGGTGATGAGTATCCCCGGGACAGTGTAGGTTATCCAGGCTCCAAAACGGGTCCTGTGTACCCTGGCTCGTTCTACATGCAAGGTGAGTGCTTATTCAGGAGTTGTACAAAGTAGATGTTGTTCCGGTCTGTTTATTGAGAGAAATAATAAAAAAAAATTCAAATTTCAACCTCATCTTCTCCTTCTGCTAACGCAGAGGGTCTGCACCCTTCCTCTGACCCCTGGGCATCCTCTGGACCTCTGGGCCAGTCAGGCTACTCAGCCATGCTGGGCAACTCGCCCCACATCAGCCAGGCTGGCTCCTTTACTGCCATCAATCCACAGGACAGGATGGTAAGTCCCTCTCTGCTGCGGAAATCTGATTAACTCTTTGCTGCCTCACTCTAATCACACTTCGCTAACGAATGAGATGTGGTGGTGTCGTTGTAGAAGCGCCAGCCGCTGCCCCTGTCCCCGCAGAACTACCCTCTGCACGGAGCTGACGTCAATGGATTCCACTCGGGCTCTGGAGCTTACAATCACACAACCTCCATCAATGGAGCAGACAGCATTCTGGGTACGACTGTAAACCATTTTACTTGCTGGGTTAGGGTTATACTTGTAGTATCTTTAAAATGGCTGTAAGTTTCTGTCGGAAGAGTCTTTTATTGTCTATTGAAGGCTTTCTTGGAAGGCACTCATTCCAAAAATATCTGAACATTTAGCTCAGAGATTTCTTTTTTCTTCTTCTTCCATGATCTGTGTGTGTGTGTGTGTGTGTGTGTGTGTGTGTGTGTGTGTGTGTGTGTGTGTGAGGTAAACAGGATGTGTGTGTAGACTATACATATTTACATGTAATTGGCTACTATAAAAGCATCCTGATTGTGGCCTTAAATAGCATTTCTTCCATTTTGCTGCTTGAATGTACGTGTTTAGAATATATATGTTCTGTTTATGTAAAAGGGCAAGTAATAAGATGTTAGTTCTCTCTTACAGCCAGTAGAAGCTCAGCCACAGGCAGCTCAGGCGATGAGATTGGAAAAGCTCTGGCCTCTGTGAGTAGAAGACCCTCAGACATTTCTAAACTGCAGATAAACTCCTTTGTATGATATTGGATATTGCTTAATAAATTTGGATCTGACTTGCTAAAGAATTTATTACAGAGAAGTATTAATGGTGTTGAAAGCTGGTGGAGATAACAAAGCTACACTGACAATTGCTGACACTAATCCTCACCCATATACCGACCACTGAACCATATTAGGGTAACTATAATGAAAATGATTTGGGATGCTCACCATATGTTTATTCATCACAGATCTACCCGTCAGACCACAACAGCAACAACTTCCCCTCCACGCCTTCCACTCCAGTTGGTTCCCCCCAGGGCATTGCAGGTGAGTCATGCCCAATGTGCATGTGCTGTCTGTGCTATGTTGGTCATGGAGGCAGTTCATAGTATTGCTAAGAGTGCCACATCTACATTAGTCCTATACAAATAATAGTGTACAGAAGCATAACCTGCTCCGAGAGCAGCTCTTGGATGCTAGTGTTCACATGCATAGACTGTAAATGAATGGTTACTTTTGTCAAAGCTCTGGAGTGCCCTCTGCTGTCCCAGAGTAGGTGCTGCAAACTACTTGTTAGAGGGTTTCATGCTTGGCTTGCTTACTTTTGTGTTCTGTTGTGCAGGTGCTTCACAGTGGCCAAGATCTGCAGGCCAGACAGCTCTTTCACCTAACTATGAAGGTGGACTACATGCACTTGTGAGCATTGAGTCTTTTGACCTTCTTGAAAAAGATTTCCCTGTAAATACTGTGAAATAAAATTATTTTGTATATCATTGTCTGCTTTATTTCTTCCGGCTCGCAACAGCAGAACAAAATGGACGACCGCTTGGAGGAGGCAATCCATGTGCTGCGCAGTCATGCGGTTGGTGGGGCCCACTCGGAAGTGCATAGCCTGTTGGGTGCTGTCTCTTCGTCCATTCATAACGGAGCCTTGGGAAGCCTCTCCCAGAGCTTCTCCAGTGCTGGACTGGCTCTGGGTAGCAGACATCCTTCTATGGTATGATTACACTGCGAGCCAGGCTGACCAGGACATCGCCAATGGATTTTCTGAATGTTAAATTGTATAATGTGATTCAGGAGAGGAAATATTTGGTGGTGGATGTATTGTTGCTACTTTTCAGACTGAACCTGGTATTAGTACACGTTAAGGGGTGTCTAATCCTATCTACGTGTTGGAAAGGGGTGTATTGTACATTTACACATCCATAAATGCCAATTTTTGGTAATTATGTATCTTTTGGTCCATGTCCCTTAGGCTGCAAGTCACCATGATGACCCTGCATGCCTTCCTCCCAGCAGCAGCCTATTACAGACATCCCATGCCTCAGGCACCCCACAGCCTGCAGGAGCACCAGAGGGTTTCAGCAGTGAGTAGCAGCCTGATCTGACAAAACAAGGAGCTTTCAGATGTGTACAGAGCTGTTTTGTTGTGCTTTGTTTGCGCTTTGACGTTGGGTTTCTGACTTCAGGTTTGCCAGGAGGCATAGCCTCAAACAGTGCGGACATCAAGAGCGAAGACAAAGAAGACGACGAGAACTCCTCAGTGGCAGATAAGTCTGAAGAGGACAAGAAGGACAACAAAGTGTCGCGTAACAGAACTAGGTATATGATCTGCTGCCGAATTTGCATCTGTTACACATACTGAATTGAAAAAAAGAAAAATACTAAATCTTTCACAATTGGACACCTGACGGTTAAAAATCAAACCATCACAAAGTGTATGTATGCGGGTGTGTTTGTGTTGATGTGTTTTTTTGCGCCTCCACAAAGGGCCAATCCAATTTTAAAAGCGTTGGGGCTTATCCCAGACCTGCTACCTCCTCTCATGGTCTTCTTTCCCCTCCCCAACTCTCACATTGTTTTCAGAAAGGAGGCGTTTTTCCTCCAGACCCATTCAAGTGTTTCAGACCAGGGAGAAGAGTAAGTCTATCTCCCACCTTAGAATACACTGGGAAGCCTCAGGAGCAGGCAGTCCACACTCCACTCTGTGTTTTAAGAATCAGTTAATGTGTAGAACTGTAAATACATTTCAGACATTTTTAAAAGGACTGTTCCCAAATGTTTGGTCTTTGCTAGAAGACTTTTGCTTGACTTTTGTGATTTACAATGGTTTAAAGTGCACTCACTTGCATTATTTATTTATTTTGTAACAACCTGCAAAATTGAAAAAAGGTTGAATGTCCAGAGTGATGCATCGTAATAGTGCATGAAAAGCATAATAGTTGAGAAAACTGATTTTAATGATCTATAGACTAACAATCTATCTATATACTATTATAGTTGGTTGAGGTAGGTGTGTGTTTGTGTGTGTGTGTGTGTGTGTGTGTATGTATGTATATATATATATATATATATATATATATATATATATATATATATATATATATATATATATATATATATATGTGAGAGAGAGAGAGTTTTTGTTTTTACAGTCTGAGTTATAGTATTTCAGTCATTATTATGGGCTAAAATAACAGCTATTATTATTCTGACAAGTGATTCCAAACATTTGTGGTGTATGTTTTCATACCTATGCAATTATCCACTACTTATTTTTGTGACCCGTTTTTCACTGGCTGATTTTACCACTGTTAAAAACAGCTGATGAAGGTAAAATAACTTTAAATAATGGTTTACTTTTCCCCTCCTGTAGTCAAGATGAAGACGATGAAGACCTGCCAGCCGAGGTGAAAATGGAGCGGGAGAAAGAGAGGAGGGTGGCCAACAATGCGCGAGAGCGACTGCGCGTACGTGACATCAACGAGGCCTTCAAAGAGCTTGGCCGCATGTGTCAGCTGCACCTGAGCACGGACAAACCGCAGACCAAGCTGCTAATCCTCCACCAGGCTGTCAACGTCATCCTCAACCTGGAGCAGCAAGTGCGGGGTCAGTCCTGGAAAGAAATGTGTTCGTGCCTGCAAAACAAGCATGCTTTGTAATACAGTCTAAAGTAATACAGTCGTTTTTGACGGTACTACTTTAACGTCTACAGTACACTAACAGGCTGATTTTCTGTCTTTTGTCCAGAGCGCAATCTAAACCCGAAGGCGGCATGTCTGAAGCGGCGAGAGGAAGAGAAGGTGTCCGGTGTGGTGGGTGACTCTCAAATGCAGCTGTCTGGAGCCCACCCTGCTCTGGGAGGAGATGGGCACAATCCTGTCAGTCATATATGATGGTAGGTGTACGAACTGGTTCGTTTTATTAGAAATAAAGTTTTATCCAGACCAGTGCAGATAAGTTATGACCTATAAGTGATGACTTTATTGAACTTTTCTCTTGCAGATCCAGCAGAGTTTTCTTGGCTCATGGAAGAAGTGGCCTTTTATCTCTTCCTTCATCCTCTTCAGAGTGTGTGCGCGCACACGTGCGTATGTTGACACGGAAAGTATATGAATGAAATGTATGAGGTGTATCTTCACACATCCAGAAACGCAAGAGTACTGCCAAAACTGACACAGCCCATTTTACCGCACTCCTGACCATGATTACCAGCGTAAATGTGAAGAACTCTCTCTCTCTCTTTCTTTCTTTCTCTCCCCCTCCTTTCTTTTTTTGTATTTTTCTGCTTCCACAAAAAGATGGAACACAGGGATAGTTATGTTGTCTCCACTATGGACATTTCCCACCCCACTGCTGAGAGGGAGAGGATAAAAACACATGTCTGAATTTAATCAAGGATTTGTGCCTAATTGTTACATTTTATAAGAGACACTGAAGCAAATTGCTTAAATGTGTGGAACAAATCTGTTTGGGAGTTGCTTGTATATGAGCAATGTTTTATGTAGCTTGGCATTCCCTCCTTAAAGGTACAGTCTTACATGTGTTGTGAAACCAAACCCATGGGACACGGAAGAGAACCTGTGGTGCTTTTGGGGACTGCATATCCCACTTTGCCCTGGTTCTGTGATTGGAAGAAAGCTCACAGATCAGCTGAACTCATCGGACTCTTGTGAAACGAAAACTTTCCATCCAGGCTGAGATCTTTTCAGTCTTTAAACGCGCATCAGAATTTTTTTAAGCATTGCGAGACTTTACTCGGCTCTTGGCGTTTCGCTGGCCACCGTCCTGCCAGTCAGAGCGAACACGCGGCTCATGAAATCACTTCGAAGGTGTCTTGTCTACTCACTTGCAAGTATTTGGTACGTTTCTATGAAATAAATTCCCTTGCTCCTCTGCCCTCTGACACCCGCTTGCAGTGTGTCAGCCTCAGCATTCCTCCTTGTTTCCTCTTTTCCCTGCTCCTGTTTAAACCCACAGTATAGCTGCCAGGCATCTCAGCCTCTTCCTCTCAGCCTCCTGTCAGCAGTGTGAGACATGCTTGGCCTGTCTGCCATTATAGATGAAGATAATCTCAGATTGGCAGAGTAGAAAACCTAACAGCTCTGCCTCTCGTTCTTTTGTCCTTCCAAAACGGCGTACCACCAAGATGCACGTTTCAGTTGAGAGCATTTCCTTTCAAGAGGGGTATCTTTTACATGCAGTGACCCACTCTCACTGATTGTTGCCAAAAGACTGAAACCTCGTACGCATGTCCACCTCGCACATGCAAAGGATATTATTTCAACTTGAGCAAAACATAAGAATATATATAGATATAAATATATATATATATTTTTGGTTAGTATATACATTGTAGATTTTTAAATAAAAATGACCACTATTAGTTTGAAGTGAAGAAAGTATATTGTGCAAGTGAGAGCAGGGACAAGTATGATGGATTGAGTTGAGTTGAGAACTTCATTTTTGAAATGGCCCCAGATTGTTTGCATAATGTTCAATTCAGGTCCATTCTATTCAACTATGCTCCACCACCTCAACACGTGGACAATGTTTGTACATGTAACGTTTACTCAGTATTTTGCTGTGCTTAGGCTTCATTTAGTTCTCCTCTCACAAAGGACGGGAAGGAGTGCATCGATTCTAATATTTGAGAATGCTTGGAGGCCTGTTATGTTAAAGCTTTTGTGATTTTTCTATGTTTATTGATAGTTGAAATTCTTTCCTTTCATTAGGGAAGGTCGGTAACACAGTATGCCACTGTCTGTAATTACAGTTCCCTTCATATTGAAATGTTCTTATGAAATGACATAATTATACAGCCGTTATAAAGCAACTATCGCCCAATTCTGTTTAGGTTTTGACTAAGGAATACATTATGCAACTGGTTTTGAATGTACATTCAAATATAGATTATATTCTTATTTGCTATACACTAAATTACTGCCAGTTCAGTTCATAATATTTTTTTTTCCATTTCATAATATATATCTATCCATTTCTGGGAAAAAAAGCAGTTATTTTGTGTGATAACATGGGTGGTGTGGTGTGTATGTAAGATAATAGTGTTAATTCCTAGTAGGTATGCTGACAGTGGCCATGTCCACAATTCTAGACATGTCCATAATGGACACTTGACGCACCATCAAGTACCAATATTTGTTTTCAAAAAGAGATTGTTGTAATGCATATCAGTTATTGGAAAATACATATAATTGACTTTTTTGAACATTTTCAATGTGGCCTTTTCACTCTCGAGACTCATGCTGAGAGTGGTGCCTTATCAGTGCCTAAATTTGTGTTTTTTCTTTATATATATATATATATATATATATATATATATATATATATATATATATATATATATATATATATATATATATATTAGTCCCGAATTACAGTAAAGGCACGTCTATGAAGTTTCTCAACTGACATTTCATTTTTAAGAAAAAAGAAATCAGCCTTTCCATAAAGTTGTACATTTATGATTAGGCCTTTTTGTGTGTTTTGTAAGTCATCTATGGACTCCTTTTTTTGCTTACTTGTGTAACCCTTTTTCCTTGTCTTGTCCCTTATTTTGCTGTTTGTTTATCTCTGACATTGGTTTTGATGATATTCTGGTTTCTGTTTCAAAGTCTCTGTGGTCTGTAAAGCACATCAAAATATGGAAGAAGGCTCTTCCACAAGGAGTTTAAACACTAGACTGTTAGCAGTATTCTTCACCACCAGCCAAATGGGCCCCTCCTTAACATGTCTTAAAGTCTGACTGTTGGACTTTCTGTCCAGTGGTCAGCACAGACTGTTGAAGCCTCTGGAATGGGATTTTGGTTCAGCTTTCTAAAGGAAACGTAATGAGGTTATCCCTCTTTTTGAATGCGTTAAACAACCTTGCTCTGTTCCGCAACGCTTGCGCCAAGCATTAGCTCAGAAAAGACAGTCACTGCATCTTCCATGAAACCCCTTCAGAGCTATTAACGCACTGTTTACTGATCTGGTCCCACATGTGAAACGCATTACAACTGATTGTAGAGAGAGAAAGTCATTTGCAGAGGGAAGTGCTTCAGTCTGGCTTTGAAGCTGCATTATTGGGAGATTTAATGATTTTGTTCTTTTGTAAGACTGCGACCATTGTATTCCATAAAACCCATTTCAAAGCTCTGAAAACGTTGACACGCAGAGCAAAAAGACATTTCAGTTCAATAGAGAACAAGTTATACTATTTCACGGGCAGTGTTTCAGATCTTTGATGCTGCAGCATTAACAGTTATGTATTCTGTTTGTACCTGTTTGGAGCAAAAAAGAAAAGAAAAAAAAACACAACGTTACATAGACAGGATTCTTATACTTTTAGTAGGGACATGAACAAAACTGCTGTTGTGTCTTCAGAGTGCCTCCTTGTGTGTGTGTGTGTGTGTGTGTGTGCGCATGTGTGCGTGTGTATTTTTGGTCTCTCTTATTTTGGTCTTTGTTTTTTTTATAAGTATATATATATATATATAAAGTAGGTATTGAGAACCTGTCCTGTATATAACAGTAATGTAGCAATAAATGTGCCATTTTTAATAACAGAATTATACGTTTTTTTTTCACTGTCTGGCTTTGAATCTTGTATACCTTGAAAAGAGTTAAATAAATGAAAACATTGTAATAAAAGTCTTCATTACTTTAACTCCCTCAGCTACCCCTATACAAAAGGAGTGAAAAGGAGCTCAGATGTTATTGTAGTAATTCAATTTTAGTGTTTCATGAAGAGTATGTCTGCAATGATTCCAACATGGTAACTATAAACATGACTATTTTAAATGTAATTCTGTACACCCTTGCTTACTGAAGCAGTTGAGAAGTACACATTTATAAAGTGAAGAAATCACAAGTGGTGTGAGTTATAGAAATATCACTATACCAGATATTACATTTTCATGATTAATGCGCACTCTCTCATATGTGTAATAATAAAATATATATATATATATATACAGTGAGTCCAAGAAGTATTTGATCCCTTGCTGATTTTCTTTGTTTGCCCACTAATAAAGACACTATCCTTCTGCACTTTTAATGGTAGATATATTCTAACATGGAGAGACAGAATATCAAGACAAAAATCCAGAATATAATTTTAAAGAATATATTTTAATTAATTTGTATTTCAATGAGGAAAATAAGTATTTGATCCCTCTTGCCAAACACACTCAATACTTAGTGGCAAAGCCTTTGTTTGCAAGCACAGCGGTGAGACGTTTGTTGTAGTTAACCACAAGTTTAGCACACACACCAGGGGGAATTTTGGCCCACTCTTCTTTGCAGATCCTCTCTAAATCATGAAGGTTGGTGGGCTGTCGCTTGGCAACTCTGACCTTCAGCTCCCTCCATAGATTTTCGATCGGATTGAGGTCTGGCGACTGGCTGGGCCACTCCATGACCTTAATGTGATTTTTCTTGAGCCAATCCTTTGTTGCCTTTGCTGTATGTTTAGGGTCGTTATCATGTTGGAAGACCCAACCACGGCCCATTTTCAGATCCCTGGCAGAGGGGAGGAGGTTGTCCCTCAGGATTGTGCGGTACATGGCTCCATCCATCTTCCCAGTGATGCGGTGAAGTAGCCCTGTACCCTTGGCAGAGAAACACCCCCAAAACATTATGCTTCCACCTCCATGCTTGACGGTGGGCACAGTGTTCTTGGGGTCATAGGCAGCATTTTTCTTCCTCCACACATGGCGGGTGGAGTTGAGGCCAAAAAGTTCAATTTTGGTCTCGTCTGACCACAAAACCTTCTCCCAATAACTTGGTTCATCTTTCAAATGATCATTGGCATACTTGAGGCGCGCCTCCACATGTGCTCTCTTCAGCAGGGGTACCTTTCGGGCACTGCAGGATGTGAATCCATTGTTGCGCAAAGTGTTGCCAATTGTTTCCTTGCAAACTGTGGTCCCAGCTGCCTTCAGGTCATTTGCTAACTCCTGCCGAGTGGTTGCAGGACGATTTCTGACTGTTCTCAGCATCATTGCCACCCCACGAGGCGAAATCTTCTTTGGAGCACCGGGCCGAGGTCTGTTGATTGTCATGTTATACTCTTTAAACTTTCTGATAATTGCACCAATAGTTGTTACTTTCACATCCAACACCTTACTAATCTTTTTGTAGCCCATTCCAGCTTTGTGAAGGTCAACAATTCTGACTCTGAGGTCCTGTGACAGCTCTTTGGTTTTACCCATGTTGGAGACTTGAAATCTGTGTGATCTGTCTGATTCTGTGGACAGGTGTTTTTCACACAAGTGATTAGTGAGAACAGGTGGCTTCAGGTCAGGTAACAAGTTGATTGGGAGTGTCTAACTGGTCTGTAAAAGCCAGAACTGCTAATGAATACTAAGGGATCAAATACTTATTTCACTCCATGAAATACAAATCAATTAATATATATTCCTTAGATTTATTTTCTGGATTTTCTTTTTAATATTCTGTCTCTCCATGTAAGAATACATCTACCATTAAAAGTATAGAATGATCATGTCTTTATTAGTGGGCCAACGAAGAAAATCAGCAAGGGATCAAATACTTCTTGGACTCACTGTATATATATATATATATATATATATATATATATATATATATATATATATATATATATATATATATATATATATATATATACATATACATATGCGTATATATACATATACATACATCTATAAACATATGTATATGTTTATAGATGTATGTATATGTATATGAGCCCATGTGGATATTCATAAGTACAAGTAATGATTCACAAATGGATTGTTTTTGGATTCATTTGACTTTACAACTTGATACACAAAATGAAATATATCATAGTGCGGGTGCAACAGCGCGCTTAGGGCATTACAGTGTGTTCTTTTTCTGATCAAGGTCACTTTCTGAAGTCTGCATGACGTAGTGACAATCAACCATCATCCTCGTGGCCTGTGTCTCCATGTACACTATTTAATGATTGTGTGATATTGTGGGTAGGAAGCTTCAGCTTTCTCTGTTTGAGTCACATGAGCACGAGTTCTGGATTTTTCACGAAACCAGAAACTAGTGCATGCTCAAAAATGTAAATTAAATGATACAACCTCAATTTTGTTTTCATTCACTATGGATGAGTGACTCCAGCCGCAAGACTGGTTTGCAGATTGTGGTGCACGATTTGATCAACGTTCTGAGCACCAAAATATGCACTCATGCTCTTTTATACCCTTTCCCAGTTTCTCAGTCACACAGTAATGGAACCTATAATAAAGGTTTAAAAGTTTCATATGACTATGATATTGACCTTTTTTTAATGCAGTGCTTTTTTACCTTTGCATTTAGCACAGCTTTTTAAACCATTTTCGACCTAATAGTGCAATGCCAAACGTGTAGTTTGCCAGTTATGACTGCATTGTGTTAGTAGTTAATTTTTAAAGTGAGTTGATGTTCACTAGAACTGCACCATGCCTGTACCTTGCATAAAGAACTGATTTTCTATACATGTTAATGTTAAATATTTTAAACTTCTTTGTAACTTGTGCTTTATAGAGGAGGACCGAGAACCTCAACACACAGTTTATCTGCTCATCTCTGCTACAAAGGAGTGGAGGGGCTAGTTGTATGCAGTTGCTTAAAAGGCTGGTTGATGAACAATTAATTCAATACAGCCATGTTGTTTCAACCAGAAGACCCTTTCTGCCCAAATACATACATCAAAATTGAACATCAAACAACCTTAGTGAAGTGGTCAAGCTAAATTGTTTGCAGTTGTTTGTTTTATTGCATTTTCCATCAAAAGCAGAACAGAAGTAATTGACTGATTAATCCAAAAATACTTTCCAAAATTAACTATTACTGACATGTAAATGGGGAATATGGACATCTTTTGTTTACTTTGGAAGGCTCAGTAGTGTATGTGTTAAAACTGATCCCACAGTGTGGAGGCTGTGCTTTAGCCTGACTAGCTTTCACTGAGTTGTTAATGTGCTTCAAGATTGTGCTCCATTACAGCCTCCATATAAGTGATTAAAAAATAATATAGGTGTGAATTCTGTGACTTATACTGTTGCAACAAAAGTTATTCAACCCCCCCCCCCACACACACCCTTGCAAATTAGGTTTATTACCTAAAGTTGCAGTAAAACTTTGTTTGGAATAATAATCCTGTTGAAAAGTCCAGTGACACCCAAGCCTTCTCATACCTTTAAGTCCATCAAGGCTTGATTTCAAAAGAACTACCGGAAGATTCTGGAGTGGGGATCACATTTGCCTGACCTAAAAAAACTCTGTGGATGACTTTTTTAAGGCAGCTGTAGCACTCAAACCCATGAATATTAGTGAACAGTACAACATGATTGCTCAGGGACACTGCCAAACGCTGGCAGTCTCTTTGCATCACCTTTGGAGCAGGTCATAACAGCAGAAGGGTGCTGAATAATTCTGCAGAAGCCGCAGTCGTCATTAAATGTGGCATTTTGTGTTAGATTTGGAGAAAGCACTTATTAATTAAAAATGTTAAGAATTAAAAACGAACTAATCCATGCTACATTTTAGCCTGTGTGCCGTTCTTCCCTTTTGCTTTGTGCTGTGTGACTTTGGCTGCCAGGACCCAATGAATTGCCGGTCTGTTTGCACAGGGCTGCGACCTGAGAATGGCCTGCGTGTTGGAGACTGGAATACTTACTCTGCATTGTCCCCCGTCACAGTCTGTGTGAACCTGTGAAACGGACAAAAATACTATATGTTTCTTTGAATCCAGTGACAGATTTACTTTGACATTTATGGCATTTAGCAGACGCTCTTATCCAGAGCCACTTACAAAAGTAAGTAATAGCTTTGCTATTTACCCAAGAAAGACCATAGCTAGTTAGAATAGACTAATAGTTCAAAGATACCTCTAAGCTTTAGACATTACTAAACACAAGTCAATAAGGTGACCATAGTGCTCTGCTATTCCTCCAAGTATTCTCTGAACAGGTGGGTCTTCAGTCTGCGATCATTGCCCTGAACACCTTCAGATCATTTACAGATCTACTTTTGCCTGGAAACTAAATGTCTCTCATTAAACAATATAATATTTTATTTTCTGGATCCATATTTTTCTGTTTTTCACAGCTTGTAGACTAAAAGTGTGGTCTGCTGTCAAAGCAGGGTCGTCTAATCGTGGGGATAGTGGGCAAACACTGAAGTTTGTCCACTTGACCAACACATGTGTGGTCGTGAAGGTGGCAGAGAGGTTCCCTGCTTCGTCCTCACTGTGCAGAGAGCCTCACTCCCCTGTAGCGCGCATTATGTCTTTCATTCGCCTCATTGCAGGGGGAGGGGAGTGAAAGTGGAGAGAAGAGGGGATTTAACATTCACCAGGAGACAGCCAAACAGCATGCAAGATGGAGAAAAACGAGTAAGTAGCTAAATTAAAACCTCAAATTAAACGCTCACCAAACACATTCGCAGTACTACGCCTTCTTCGCTCGTCGCCGGGAGTTTCCAGCGGAGGGTTTTCTGGTGTTAATCTGAGCAGATCCGTTTTCTTGAGCACAAAAATGTACGATAAAGCGTTCCGCATTGGGGCTCTATCCAGTCGGCTGAAAGGCTAGATAGCTAGCTAGTCTGCCTGTTCACAGCCACCTCGGGCTGCACACTAGCTAGGTGCTCGATCGCTAGCCAGCTCTTCTTCTCGAAATGAAATTAAACCTAAAACGAGATCATCCCGAGCTGGTCTGTTCACGGGGTGGCTTGGGCTAACGCTTGGTCTAAGCAAGTTGAGCTTTCAGTAGCTATCTAGTGGCTAGCTACGACTGAACGGCAGTCAACTCATTTTCAAGCCACATATCGTCCAAGCTAGCGCTATTTGACAGCCCTGGCGTTTCACGAATTTTAAATAAATTAATTGTATTTAATTTAACGGACCAGAGCGCAAAACACGCCATTTCGCTTAATTGTGTAGCCCCACCGTGCTCGTTTCGCTGCCCTCCATGGGCTTCAAAACAGCGAGCCGTTAAAATTCAAATGTGCCGAGCGCGCTGCGGTTAGGTCGCTTTACCTGTGTCGGTCGTTATTCGTTTAACCGTAGCTAATTCAGCCACCGACCAACATAAACGTACAGTTCAGACTCGCGGAGTGATTAATAATGTACATTTAAACGCCGAGGCACCGGCTTGTGTAGCGCTGTGCATGTGAGTGTTTTGGCGGCGGGCTGTAGTGCCATAGCAAGGATTATCTGCACTAGATCTCCCGTAAGTGTCACTGTGTGTTTTTCCTAGCGGATGGATCCTTCAGCGGCCTGAACGCCGGGCAGAGTGATAAGGCCCCGGTCACGGCGGAGCGATTTGCATAGCGACAAAAGAAACGTGTCCACAAAGTAACGATGGGCTGTTCGAATCAGTGTTGCGAACCGACTCATTTGAATAATGTCCGTTTCATACAATCGATTCAGCGGGTTGTTTTCGTTTCAGAGATTTTACAAAGCAGTATTATCGTTACATCGCAGAAATAGCGTTATTTTAACGGCTAATACTGATGAGAGAAAAAAAAATCAGAATGAGTAAATCAGCTTTAATATCATGTTTAAAATACTTATTGACTTAGTGAGAGTCTGTGAGCCGCAGTACCATATCTTCACCAGACGTGGCCCACATCCATACACAGTCAGAGAGTCAGAGAGAGATTCGCAATTATTAGTCAATTTATTCTTATACCTTTCCTAAATTATTATGCTGAATTATTGAATAGGCTATAACATGCCCTGTTTACAGGGTAATTAGTAAGTCAGACAGCAGAAATGGAAGCACATCGTACATTTACATAGCTAACAGAGGTGAAGTGACTAATAATGTGCCTGAAGTATGTCTGAAACTGCTCTTAACCACTCTCATCCACGTTAAACTAGAACAAAACTCATATATGTAATGAATGTAAGAAATTAAATTCGTATTGTGTAAGTTTTGTGGAATGTTGTGAATCGGTTCCACCAAATCGCTAAAAGGAACCGACTCAGAAGAACGATTCGTTCACGGCTCTGGCATCGTTAGCTACCACAAAGAGCTCACGTTAAAGGGAGGAGGGGGACAGAGACCGAGCTTAAAAATATCATATTTGGTAAAAGGAAAAGACCTAAGACCTTCGCCAAATCTGTGGATAGAACCGTGGATGTCATGGACAGGAAAAGGTGGGAGTGCTCGGCTCTCCCAAAGGGCTGGAAAAGGGAAGAAGTGACCAGAAAGTCGGGTTTGTCCGCGGGGAAAAGCGATGTCTATTATTTTAGGTACTGAGCGAGCAGGGATGGTGTGCTGAGGTGGCCTTACGCCATTCTGCAACAGACTCCGGTCTGGAGGGAGTTTATTTTTTTTTATTTATTTATTTATTTATTTATTTATTTATTTTTATTAATTTTTTGATTCTATTATATGTGTAAATGTGTGCGAATCTCCCAGCACATGTGCATAATCTCAACGCTTTCACAACTTAGCGAGTGACCGTGTTATTTCCAGTCCGTCTCTGAAACCGAGCATGTGGGTTTATTTACTATCCCACTACGGGCACGATTCGGCCATGACCAGAAATAGACGAGCCTGTTTCTTCTTTTCTTTAGCAGAGGTGAGGAAGAGGAGGAAGAGCAGAGGCGAGAGAGAGGGGAGGCGGGTCGTTTGTTTAGTTTGTGGTAGGCTGGATATTTTATCTGTCTAACTTCATTGTTTGCACGTCTTGCAAGCTTGAAAACAGTGGCCAACAAACAAACAACCACACGGCCAGATTGCATGACCTCTTCATGTCTTCAGTCACACCAAGTCTTCTGTGAAATCATGCTGTGAACTGCATTACACCAGAGTCCACTGCTGAAGGGTTTGTTAAAGGAACAGGAATCTGCCTGTAGCTTCGCTGAATAGGCTTGACATTGTTTAAGAGGGTGGGGGTGTGGGTGGAGGTTGGGGTGGGGGGCAGATTTGCCACCATGACTGTTTATACTGTGGCGCAGTGGAGCTCAGCACAGCTGCACACAGATACACACACAGGCCATCAGCTGTCCTGATAGCAGTCCTAGGTGATGTGTATCATCTCTACCCTGCAAAACTACTTTCACATGGACAAGAACAGATCCTGAATCTAGTTAATAGGTCCTTTATAGCTTCTAATGTTTTTTTATACCTCTTTTAAGCATAATGATCTGGGAACTGTCGAGGACGTCCCTGTTAAGTGTTCGACAGGTCGTTATAACTGTTCAATAATAAAAAAAAACATTTAAAGCAAGGGCATTTATTTGCCAATAGAATACGACAGTGTTGCCAGATATATTACTTAAAGTTAAATAACTTTACAATATTTTCACAATAATCTAAACAGAATGAGAAAATATACTGGCTAGTTTTAAGATGATGACCAGTTCTGTTGGTTCATTCATCATGAAATATTATCACAATGTAATGAACAACTACCAAAAAAAAAAATGGAGATAAAACTTATTTTGTGTGAATTTGTGCGAAATTCGCTGCAGATATGCGTAATATAAACACTTTTACGACTTGTGAGCCGAGGTCCTGTGAAAGTGGCAAAACTGGCGAAAATGGAAATACAAGGGTTTTGTAGGGGAGGATGATATGATATGGGAAAAATATTATATTATGATGTATGACGAGACATGATATTAATACACGCCATACACGTGTGCATTGGTAGCAACAGATTCTTTAAAAACTACTATTCAGATACTCTCCCATAGTGAGTACAGTGATTTATACTCAAAATCTGCTGCATCTCATCCTGTTAAACCAGACTAATTTGACACTGTTTGTAATGAAACAGTTTGTTGATCTTTACTCACTGACAATATCCTCGATATGCTTAGAGAAACATATTGTGAATCACGATAACAACATTGATCACAATACAATACAGATGTCATATTGCCCACCCCTAGGTTATTGCATGTGAGTGACGATGTATGCATACAGTATGTTTAGCGGTGAGTGTATATGTTACTATGATATTATATAGATAATATTGATTTGAGTTTTAGTGGTACTGATGGATAATGTTCAAAATATTCTATTCATAATAGAATAATATAATATTGTCTTCTTACAGAACTGTAAATATGTAAATAAATAGAGAGGGGAAAGCAGGGCACAAACCTTTCCAACCATAATATACAGTATGATCTATACATACGAATCACAATTACTCTGATTACCTTATCAAACACTGTTAAAATTGGTTTTGTCAATGAATTAGAACATTATTTACATGAAATGTCTACTACAGTGTTTCCAGTACAAAAAGTTCCAATAAGAAACTGTTATGAAACTATATGAGAAGAATTTTGGGTTCTGTCAGTGTTTTGTTCTGTCTTGAGAGGTTAAGTTGTAACACTGTTAAACTAACCCGCGGTGTAGAGGACAAAACAGTTTATCTGTCAATACTCAGACAGTCCCTGTTTAATGCAAGTGAAAAGATGCATACCTAATGTTGTGGCGGTCAGCACTCAGTTTCTATCTGCCTTGTTGTGTTGCAGTTTCATGGTTTAGGCAGGATATTGCAAATACTATTGAACAAAAGGGAGAAAATTACATGCATTATGTCATTTCATAATACTTAGGGATGCACCAATACCTTTCTGTGGTATCAATATTGATAGTGTTAGAACTGTACACATATAGTGGTAAATGGATACTGTAAGTAAATATAGGTAAAACTGACAAATTTAAAAATTGACTGTAGACACAGGTGTAATCTTCCCATCAGGAACATTTTATGTGTTGTATTGGTATTTGGCCAATACAGTACAGTAAAAGAAGTACTCGTATTGATATCAATTTTAAAAACTGGTATCTGTGCATCACTAATAATCATTACTGACACTGTCCATGCTGTCAGGTGGATGTGTGTAACTGAAGGTTTGCTATGAACCTGCTTGCCCAGTTTGGCTTGTCTAACCAGGCTATGATAAATGCATGTCATGGTTTGCTTTTCAATTGGTTATTGTTCTGATAAAATGTAACCTCTTGCATTTCTTCTGTTATGTGTCTTTGTGCAAAAGCTTTGCAGTCACAGTGTTTCTTGGAGTTTGCTTTAAGTGGAGTTAAGTGGAGTTTTCCCCTGTAAGCTTCATCCTATTTTTACTCTCCCAGTCCTACTGGAAAGAAGTTCCGGAGCAAGCCTCAACTGGCACGTTACCTTGGCAACTCCATGGATCTCAGCTCCTTCGATTTCCGCACGGGCAAGATGCTCATGAGCAAGTTGAACAAGAACAGACAGAGGCTCCGATACGACAATAACAATCAGACAAAGGTGAGGCTTATGTAAATGTTA
This sequence comes from Salminus brasiliensis, assembly GCF_030463535.1. Classification (NCBI taxonomy): domain Eukaryota; kingdom Metazoa; phylum Chordata; class Actinopteri; order Characiformes; family Bryconidae; genus Salminus; species Salminus brasiliensis. Next base: position 7,838,183 of record NC_132894.1, on the reverse strand, counting down.
ATATTTGTATTTGCACTAAAACCAGCTTAAGCTGACATTACTCCATTTATAGCTCGAAACATCTACCAGTGATGTGACACATTGTTTGTGTGTGTACAATAGGGCAAACCAGACCTAAACACATCTCTCCCAGTTCGACAGACAGCCTCCATCTTCAAGCAGCCAGTCACAAAAGTTACTAACCACCCGAGCAACAAAGTCAAAACGGACCCACAGAAGGCCGTAGACCAGCCAAGACAAGTACAGCCATCTGGCAATTAATTTTATATCTTACCAAAGTGTTTCCAATAAAAAATATCCATATTTTTATGTGCATTTAAGTTGTGTATTATTTTTCATGATTCCACCTATTTTCTCTTATCTCTTATGTATCTTATCTCCAGCTGTTTTGGGAAAAGAAGCTGAGTGGCCTTAATGCTTATGATATTGCTGAAGAGTTGGTGAAAACCATGGAGCTCCCCAAAGGTTTACAGGGTATGGCAGCCTAAAGGAATCTTGCATTAAAACTGTAGTCCTGTTCTTTGAATTTATCTTTACATTATGTTGGATTTGTTGTGAAGTTACAGTACTAGTTTATTATGTGTTATTTGATTATTAACAGAACTTGCTAAAACTAGAATTAGTGGAGTTAAATGTCTCTGCCTCTGTATAGGAGTTGGCCCAGGGTGCACAGACAAGACCCTGTTGTCTGCGATCGCCAGCGCTCTGCACACCAGCGCTGCTCCCATCACGGGCCAGCTCTCTGCAGCAGTGGAGAAGAACCCCGGTGTGTGGCTCAATACGGCCCAGCCCCTCTGCAAGGCTTTTATCGTCACAGACGAGGACATTAGGTATGGTCCATGATGTCTAACTGTGGTTCAATATGGTATAGTCATGGATGTTCAAATACACAGATATCTGAACTCATTTTAGAACATATTCTGGCTGTTGTACAAAGAATTGTATCTCCAAAAATGGCAACTTTACAGGAGAAGAAGGAAAAAAAAACATTAACTTTCAATGGAATTCACTGTAAAAAGGTTTTATATAAGGATGCAAGTAACTGATGTGTACACAGACTCGCCCCCCCCCCCGTTTCTACACCCATTGCCCATTATATCTGCTCCACTTACCATATAGGGAGCTCTGTGTAGCTCTATAGTTACAAACTGCCATCTGTTTTTTCTGCATATGTATTAGCCTCATTTCATCCTCTTCAGTGGTCAGGACCCTGCAGGACCATTACAGAGCAGGTATTATTTGGGTAGTGGGTCATTCTCAGCCCCTCAGTGACACTTGACACTGTGATGTCCACTCACTGTCCACTCTGTTAGACACTCCTACCTAGTTGGTCCACAGCTTATCTGTTGCTGCAGTTTTTGTTGGATGTCCTCTAGTCCTTTATCAGTGGTCACAGGATGCTGTTGTCTGGATACGTCAGTGTAAGTGGAGCTGATAAAATAGACAGTGAGTGTAGAAACAAGGAGATGGTTTTCAAGAAGTGACCGTTCAGTGTATGCCTTATCTTAACCAATGTATGGAAATATATATTTAAAAAAAGATGTTTTAAGTTAATGTGTGCCTAAGCACACGTCATTAAATGTGGTCAAGTATAGATCAACTCTTGGTTTTATGCAATAACTGCAGTCCTTGAGGGACACATTTTTCTGCTAATCTTGAGTGCCATGACACTAAATTCCAGTGCAAAATGACCCTTAGTGATGTTTTTTACTCATGGAAACTGGGAAAACTCAACCAAACAAAAGCATCACACAAATGGCCGTAATTTAGATGTAACTGTCCTAGAAGTTTCATGGTCATTATACTAGGATTTGATCACTAAAGCCGTGTTCAAGCTTAACCTCTTCCTATTAATTTACCCTTAAATTCCATTTTAATAAAGTGCACTTGTTAAAGAGACTTTATATGTTGCCAGTGTCCTGTTAGGAGAAACAGAATCCACTAATTGTACTTTCATGTTCTGCTGGAATGGTTCAGAAAGCAGGAGGAGCTGGTGTACAACGTAAGGAAGCGGCTGGAGGAGGCTCTGATGGCTGACATGTTGGCTCACGTAGAGGAGGCGTCAAGTGGTGGAGAGGCACTTAAGGAAGAGGGGAACTGTCATGACGACAAAGATGATGTATAACAAAGGTAGGTACACATAAAGGATGGATGGATGGATGGATTAGGAGTGGAATTAAATGTAAGGCTTACTCAAGCACAAGTAGAAATATATTAATAATCGAAATGAATAAATGGTGTAAGTAAAGACACGTGAAAAAAACAAGAAGAAAATGCGTTTAGCTGACTGTTAGTGTAAATTGTCTTTTCCATCTTTTCTTTTTCAGGGCAGTCATGTTTCAGGAGCTACCTACATACAGGTTTTACAACACAAGTTCAACCAGGACCACAACTCCCCACTCCCAACAGATCAGCTTAGCACCTCTACCAAGATGCTCTTGTCCTGCATGGCAGGGCACTGATTTTTGCCCACTGTTTGGGATTTCTCTCCAAGACTCGACTCAGTTGGTTTTCAAGCGTAACCTTTTTTTATGTGTTTTAAATGTTTTTACTGTCTATAAGAACAAACATTTGTAGATCCCAGAGTTGAAAGTGGAGCTATGATGTGCTCTGAGAGTGTCTATGGAATTCATATGGAGTGATGTGACAATCACTAAATCCTCCAATCTGAGTAGGTGTGGAGATATCTGAGGATGATCTAGATGAGAATGAGCTAGTCCTTTAGTGAAACAATCATCTGTGGTCATAATACAGAGACGACATAACGATGCAGTCAGTATTGTGCAATATCAAGCACTGTGGATGGAGTTGTGTAAAAGATGTGTTGATTTTTTTGAGGCCTGATAGACTTTGCCTCGTTAGTACTGTTTCATTTGTGTTGTGTTCAAACGCGATCCCTAATTTCGACCAGTTAACGGCAAGGCAGTTCATAATTACCAGTTCTTAAATGTAACAGTTAAAGTTTGGACTAGGGGCAGGTGTAGCAGTCTCCTGTTAACAATTCCATTTGTTTTAAGACTAATAACATCACTTTTACTCGTTCTAGGTTCTACAAATTCAGTGTAAAATAAGGCTGTTGGGTAGATGCTGGAAAAGTTTTCCACGTTTTTAAAAGGAAATTGGCTTGTTTTATTCTAAACTGCCACAATGGTATTTGTAAATTTTTATGTTTACCTAATTGTAACATAAAACAAATTCATTACTGGTTATCTTGGGCACAATGGTAAAGAGATGACCGAAACGCCTCTTGCCGTGAATTTTCATTCATATTTTTCAGTCCATGGTGCTTATTGAAATGACTGATGTTCTTTTATATGCTGTTCATGTTTTCTTTTATATTCTGTTCAGGCTTTCCACTCTGAATTGCATTCACCACAGAACATGAAATCTGAATTTAGCATCCAAATGTGAATAGTAACTTCATATACTTTTTATGAATGTTTTTTTTGTTGTTTTGTTGTCTGTTTGTTTTTGTTCTTAAGAACTCACATTGCCAGATTTAATGCCACCATTTAAAGATCTTGCAAAGTTACTTGCAAACTGTGGAGTTTACTTTGGCGTTTTACAGAGTAAAGTGTTTCTGTATGTTCAGTGGGTTCATGGCTCTTTTATGGACCACTTGTGGAACGATCAATTGGAGTGGATTTAATTAAGCCTCTTTAAAGATCATGACATGAAAAGAAAAAACACGCTAAAGTTTGGGCGCTGTGGTCATGATATCTATATCTGTTACTGTGAAACATTAACTAAATAGAAGATTATTATTTTCAGATAACTTTTACCAAGGTCTCAGACCTTAATTAACTTGTTAGGGCTATGGCTTGTTCTCATTGTCTTTAGGAAAGACTAAGTGATGCAAATCTTAAAATACTTAGTACTCCTCAAATAAATACTTTGACTCCTCAAACCCAGCTAGAATCGCAGCAGTATACCACTGGTATGCCATGGTATAAAAATGGATGGTCATTATACCATGTATATTTGCTTAATACTGCAACCGAACAGAGAATCCTGCCAACTTCTTACTATCGTCAGAGTTTGAAAAACAAGTGTGGAGAAAATAACCAGCAGATTAAGCCATAATAAAAAGAGCTCTATCTGAAATGCAGCTTTCTTATTTATTTATCTATCAAAAATGTGATTTTAATTTTAATTATAATAATACCTTGTTTCAAGTTTAGATGTAGTAAAGTGTTTGTACAACCAAAAAAAACCCTGTTCCTTCAAGGGTTATTATATATTTATTCATTATTATTGTTATTACAATAATTAAGAACAAGGAGTGTAAAATACCATATACTGTGATACTGTAGAACCAGGATATTTTCTGATATGATTACCATATCCAAAAAATCTCTTACCATTGTAACCTGAGCCATAGGGTCCTCTAAGCAGCTGCTCTGACAATTAGATTATTAAAATAACTGATGGCCACAAAGAAACAGAAGTCCTTTGTTTTTTAAGTAACACCCGTTGCTGACACAGATGTGCAGATGCACACACCACTTGTCTAGTCCATGTAGAGTAGTACTGCCAATAGAATAGGACTCTCTGGAGCAGATAAACATGAACGTATTGGCACCATGCTGTCTAATGCCAGGCGTGGGTTAGAGGGGTAAAAAGACCTTACTATGCTCTTGTTGCTGAATGCAGTCCTCACAGCAGTGCTCCAAAATCTAGTAGAAAGTCTTTCCTGCACAGTAGAGACAACCCCTTTAAAGGTAAAGGTTGTAAATGGTTGTAAAATTAGCTAAAGATGAAAATACTGAATTACTATTTCTGTTGCACCAAACCAAACAATTGTCATGCAAAACTTAAATAAAAATAATAAAATGCAAAAAAAAAATGTAGACTACAGGCCCTATAACTGCAAATTCCTGCACTGGTGCTTGTTCAGTAGCAGTAATTACAACTGAATGGCCCTCCCTATATCCACGTGAAGATTAACCGTTAACTTGCCATTAAGGTTATAGTGCCTCCCCTCCATGCCAGAGCAAAGGGCACAGGGCCAGTGACTGAGGAAGAGGGACAGGGCAAGAGAGGAGCCACTGCTTGCATTGCTATTACTGTGAATCTCCCACCATTTCTCCTGGCCCTTCAGCCTCAAGAGTCAGCTTTATAAGAGTGGCCTGGGTAATAATATGGCAACTCCTGAGCTCTACACTAAGGTAAGAATGGAGCTTTTTGGAAGTTTTGCATTGGGAGACACTTGATGGAAATTCTTTGTGAGAAAAATAATTATTTTTATTTTTTATTTTTAAAAGCACTGGGATTAAAGCAATGACAGCAGAGTTTGTTGCTCAGGTGGAAATTCAGAGGAACACATTTCAGTGTTTTCATTTTTCAGCGTTTTTTGTGTAGTAAGGGTTCAAAGCTGATGAAGAGCGAGAACATCACAGGAGAATGAATGACTGGTGTTAATGTTTAATGCAGAGGAGGCTGTATTATGCTGAGGCTGGGGAAATGCTGTCGTTGACCTGGACAAATACAGGAAGTTCTGCTGTTTTGCACATGATTACAAAACGTTGGAAATTTGATCAAATAAAGAAGTTATACTTTTGTAGCTGGATAAGAGGGATGAAAGTATAATTCCGTTTTAAATATAAATTTTTTACATAGAGTCCTATGCAAAAGCTTGGACACTCTTGGCCAAATTACACATTTTGTCACAACTGTAACTGGGAACTGTCAGCCATAATCAGTCAAATTTCCAAGCTTTATAAATTCTCTGGCTCCTCAAACCTTGTCCAACTGTCTAAAGATCTGAAAGCATAAGTAAGCGATGGACAAACGTCAGGGGAAAGCTCTAAAAAGATAGCGAAACTAGTCATAAGAAGGAACCATACCTGTGATCTCGTCACAAAACTCTATGTGTATAGTATGTTATAAAATATCGGGACAAGCCAGGTGAATTTCAGCCAGTGCTGTGGACAGATTAAGTTAAAAAAAGGTACATTTGAAGAAAAAAACAACTGCAGTTCATGAAAAGAACACATTGCCAACTGTGAAGCAGCCAGTGACATTATTGCAGGAGTGGAGGGAAGAATTCATTCCACAAAACACTTTGTTTGTCAAACTATTTGTTAAAAGGCTGCAGCTGAACAGAGAAATAGCTTTTACAATGGGACAAGGCCTTCACAGTCCCCTGACCTAAATATCATTCCCAACATCACTGACCTTGAACAAGCTGTGCAGGTCTTGATTCTGTAAGATCAATCACATTTCTCACCAACAATACATTCAGACTACGTTTTAAATAAATGTCATTTAGTTTAGGTTATGTTTTAGGTTAGTGTTTTATTGAGAATCACACTATGGTGAGTTATAAAGTTTTTAACTATTTATATATAATGCACTATATTCATCTGTATATCGCTGCTGTCCAATGAAAACCATGTGTGTCTGTTTTTAGTTTTCTCCATGGTTTGAACTCTGCAGCTGTAAGAATTCTGGATCAATACACCAATAGAAATGCTTATTTCACACTGACTTCCTTGCAAAGTTAATGATGTAAAAGATGTATTTGCCTTCTCCTTTAAAGTCACTATTTTGGGGTTATTTTACATGTTTTTATTGGACAGTGACCATATATGGGTGAGTATATGTATACATTAAAATGAATGCCATATAACACTGTAATAAATATGATGTAAAACAAATATACAAATAAGTGATCTTACTCTGTATAAATCAGTTATGATGTTTCCTTTTAGAATAAGTGTAGCACTCTGAGAGTTGAACATCCTGTCAAAAGCCAAGTTGGGTTATTTAGGACTTTTAGAAATATGATGTTGGCTATCACTCGTGCCCATGCTGTGAGTGTGAACATGTGAACTGCTCTGTCCCAAGGGAGCGAGTGTGTGGGTGCCAGATCCTGAAGAAGTGTGGGTGTGTGCACAGCTACAGCAGGACTACAGGCTGGGAGACCAGCAACTCACACTCCTGCTCAGCGATGGCAGAGTGAGACACAGATACAGCATTCATTTATTACTTCATCACAAAGCTATCACACTGAAAGCTGCCGGGCCTTCATTTTGGGCAGATATTATCAAGTCTTTCTCTTTCTTATTCCTGAAATGACCACAATAACTAGTTCATCAGTAATGAATAAAAAAAGCACAAAAAGTTGTTGATCAATGACTCTAAATGATTTAGGCATTTTTAAATATTACTAATTTTTTAAAGTTTGTTTGAAAATTCAGTTTTTCTTTTACACTTTTATAAAGAGTGCACCAATAAGCCTCAGCTTAAACTGAAATAGAAAAACAATGTTTCCTACAACATGTCCAGAATATCTAGACCAATATATAAACAAAGCTCTCTATGTTGTTCCTAAGGAGGTACAATACCCAGTGGAGCCCCCTGCTGGTCTCCCCCCTCTCAGAAACCCTGATATTCTGGAAGGAGAAAATGACTTGACGGCTCTGAGCTTCCTGCATGAACCTGCAGTGCTCCACAACCTGCGTGTGCGCTTCCTTCACTACAACAGCATATACACGTACTGCGGTTAGTGGGCCTAAAAACTCAACTCTACAGTTACACATAGCTACTTCATCTACTACAGTAGGCGAACATGGTGGGGGGTTCTTTTTCTTGAAAAGTTGACAAACTGCCTTACAGAAGGCATCTTCTTTTTTTGGATTTGCCAACTTAATGTCTTTGTTGTTGCATTTCTTAACATACCTGAGTCAGCTGATGACCTATAGCCTTTAATGATCTGTCTGGGGCATGTCTTGACTGGGCCAGAATACAAATGTGACAGGGGGTTTTGAAGCTGCCACAAAAGCAATGTATTCTTTCAGAGAGTGATTTCACATATATTCAAGCAGACCCATTAACATTCTAGTGTAAGAGCCTCATGGCTCTCATATCACATAAGAAATACTCACCGTGTCCTCATGTGAGGGCTGTATTTTACAGTTACTGTCTTTTTTTTTATAAGGGATAAAGTTCACACTGGCATAATTCATACAGGATTACGCACTGTTCTGTTCTGTTGGCCTTCTTAAGAATTTAAGAGTTTTTTTTTTTGTAAACATTAGCCAGTATCTTAGCTTCAGGAGAGGCATCTACCCTCAGCTGTTCACAGTTATAAATGAGCTGTAATAAAAATCTGACAGAAGCAAAGTCTTAATGTAGTCTGCTAAGGTCTTCCATTGTGTCTCCAATTGTAGGGATTGTGCTAGTGGCCCTAAACCCTTATGAAGAGCTGCCCATCTATGGAGAGGAGGTGATTGATGTGTACAGTGGGCAGGACATGGCTGATATGGACCCTCATATCTTTTCTCTAGCTGAGGATGCATACCGCACCATGATCAGGTCAGGGATATAGTGATAGAGGGTGGGACAAAATAATATTAACCAATAAAATGATGTTTCATTCACTACAACCATAAACAGATATGCAAAATTTAAGCAGGTACTGAATTAACGAAGACCACTGCCACACCATCTGTCCGTATAGGTTTATGAGGTTTGTCTTGCTTCTGGAGATAATTTGGAGATGGTAATAATTTGACCACAAACATATTTACACACTTTTCCCTAAATATGGCCATACTTACTCATTTGCCCTGCATTTTGCACTGGATTCACATCAGTGTGGATTTTTTCAGATTTAAACAGAAGTATTTAAGCCCCGCCTTCTTGCCGCTGGCATTGGTCCACATGTACCTGCATCTACATCAGCCATTGGTCAAACTGCTTCCGACCATAGCCGATTGACCACAGCCTTAAAATGCCTAAACGCAAATGTCAATAAACACAATTTCTTTTATTTTATTAATGTTTTCATTCATATTTTTACATTAAAATAAAAAACATTTTGTAAAAGGTGGTAAAAAAACATTTAAAAAAGTTTCTAGCTGCTTTTTACTTTTTACCACCTTTTACAAAATGTTTTTTTTAATTTTAATGTAAAAATATGAATGAAAACATTAATAAAATAAAAGAGTTTGTGTTTATTTACATTTGCGTTTAGGCATGTTTAGGCTGTGGCCAATCGGCTATGAGCTACAAAGCAAAAATAACATTAGCTAACACGTAATGACTGTGATGGCAATTTAATTTATGCAATTTAATTGATACATAAACATTTACCAAGACTAATAAATAGCCTTAATAGTCATTATTGCACAAAAAGCACCTGTTTTCATTTCCACGTGTCTTAATTCGACACAATTTGTATGTTTTAAAATACAATTGTATGAATCAGACTATAGTGTGCCATACTTCCACACACAGAGAGGAGAAGAACCAGTCGATTATCATTAGTGGTGAGTCTGGCTCTGGCAAAACCGTCTCTGCAAAATTCACCATGCGCTATTTCGCTGTGGTTGGAGGTGCAGCTCAGCAGACCAGTGTGGAGGAGAAAGTCTTGGCCTCCAACCCTATCATGGAGGTAATGGGGTGTCAGTGCAGGTCCTGACCCATCTTCTGTTTCATTATAATGACAATGTAATGGCCCTCAACTGTATATGGTATCTATATGTGTTCTATACTGCAGGCTATTGGGAATGCTAAGACTATTCGCAATGATAACAGCAGTAGGTTTGGGAAATACATTGAGATTGGCTTTGGATCTAAAGGAGATATAATCGGGGCAAACATGAGGACCTACCTGCTGGAGAAGTCCAGAGTTGTTTTTCAGGTGCCTTGAATTTTTAATCAGATCTGCTGCTTATATGTGCTCAAAATGCCTAAACTGGATATGATCTATAGTTCATTTTCTTTTGATAGGCTCCAGAGGAGAGGAACTACCACATCTTCTATCAGCTTTGTGCCTCCAGAGACCTACCGGAAATGAGGGCCTTCAAACTTAGTAAGCTACAGATGTACAACAGCTGAAACTAGAACCTGCTTGGAAGTGTATACATGTCATTACATGAGTTTTGATCAATTGCTGATGCTCTTGCTTTAGGTTCTGCAGAGAACTTTCGATACACCAACCAAGGAATGAACATAAACATTCCAGGCACAGATGATGTCATGGAGCTGGAGCACACCCGGAACGCTTTGACTATTTTGGGCAAGACACCTCTCCATACACATCATACTGATGATACAAGATCTTTCTAAATAAGCTACCTGTGATGTGAAATGTGATGGTGCCTTCTTGCAGGAGTTCAGCCTGACCAGCAGATGGAGCTCTTTCAGATACTGGCAGCTGTCCTGCATCTTGGAAATGTGAACATCCAGGCCAGTGGCCGAGGAGGCGACCGTAGCTACATCAGTGTATGTTTGAAGATGAGCTGTATTTATTATATAAATTAACTTCAGACACCAACCATTTCTCCAGTGGTTGACTACATTTATGGTTAGGGGAACAATTTGTAAATATATTATTTAACCAGACTGTAGCTTTAAAAAGTCCAGATCTATAGTTTACCTACTACTTCTAGTAACAGTTATCAACATTGAGCAACATCTGTTTTTGTGTGTGTTGTTAGGGTGGTGACAGCTCCCTGGTAATCTTCTCTAAACTGATGGGAGTGGAGGGCTCCCAGATGGCCCACTGGTTGTGTCATCAGCGGCTTGCAGTGGGTGGGGAGATGCTGGTGAAGCCCATGTCAGGTCAGCAGGCTAATGAGGCACGGGATGCTCTAGCTAAGCATGTTTATGGACAGCTTTTCACCTGGATTGTCCAGAGGTTGAATTCAGCTCTTCGGGCCCATAGAGAACAGTCCAAGACCTTTATTGGAGTGCTGGATATCTACGGGTGAGCACGCGAAGTTGGGTAACTATAGTAAAATTTTACATCTGAGCCAATCCTGATTCTTTCTGCGTAAGTTGAAAAAACACAAGATTTCTCTTCTTCCAGATTTGAGACCTTTGACAGAAACAGTTTCGAGCAGTTTTGCATCAACTATGCCAATGAGAAACTTCAACAGCAGTTCAACAGGGTAAGTTAAAGGGGAAGTCCATTGTTGAGATGTTAACGGGGTCATTCTGATCAGTGTGGTGTGAAATGGTCTATAACAGGCAAATCCAACAACTCTGATTTCTTAGATACAATGGTGATGAGACACAATGTCTGAGATGTATATGTAATATGAGTATGTCTCAGTAATGCTAGCTGTCTCCTGATGTTTCTCCAGCACGTTTTCCATTTGGAGCAGGAAGAGTATGTGCGAGAGGAGTTGCCCTGGAACCGCATTGAGTTCAGTGATAACCAGCCTTGTATCACCCTCATAGAGGGCACTCTGGGCCTACTGGACTTATTGGATGAGGAGTGCAGAGTGAGTCTATTTGAAGTCCATTCAAATATTGACTCTGATCTTCAGAGGCTAGGACTACATACTAGCCCTGCGTTCTGATTCTTGAAAAGAAAGTCAATCCCACACTTCCACTCTGTACTTGGCTCACAGGGGGATTCCTGCTGCTAGCTTGAAGGGCATTTCAATACTCTAAAGGGTAGAGGGAACATTTCCTTGACAGTTTTTCTAACCTTAGATTTGACTGAAACTGCAGACACCTTCAATGCCTGACTGTTGACATTTGGTTCTGCTTTTTATGTCATTCACTAGAATTAGACTACCAAGTGCAGCTGCCAGGCTGGTACTGTTCTTCACTCTGTTATTTCATCTGTTGTTTTATTCTGATGTCAGGTTCCTAAAGGTTCTGATGAAAACTGGGCCCGGAAACTGTATGAGCAGCACCTGAACCAGAGCCACAACTTCCGCAAGCCACGCATGTCAAACTCAGCCTTCATTGTACTTCACTTCGCTGACATGGTTAGACTCTTCAACCTAAGCCTGGGTTTTATTTCTAATGCTTGCATTCACTACTAATTAAATGATCAGCGTAACAGTTGGAGTAAAAACAACTGAACTAAGTTTGTTTTAAGGAAACACTGTTTCACTGTAAATGTTTGGGACAGTAAACCTGATAGTAAGGCCCATTTCTTTTTTTTCTTTCTTTCTTTATTCTTTTATTTGTTTATTTTTGCAGATTATTTTCTCTTTCTCCCACTTTTGTACTTCCAATTTACCACACCGTTCGTAACTCCCCCTAGCACTAGCAATGCTCCCAACACTAGGAGGGTACGGACACATTCCTCCTCCGCTACATGTGAAGCCAAGGCAACTAATTCTTGGTGGAGCACTGTTCTACTGTGCAGCGACACCTACACAAATACAACCTTCATCTGAAGAAAATTTTATTGCATATTTACTTACCACATTCAGTGTCAGACATTTTCTAGACAAGCCTAACATGTTTTGGAAAGAAGTCACATGGAGTTAAAATAAAGTGTATAAATTACTATCATACTATATCTCTTACTTGTTTACAAATTCACAATAACAGATATTCTGATCAAGGGTGCCCAAGCTTTGCAAGCCACTGTATATATGTATGTATGTACGTAATCCGACATTACCAGCAGTGTGTGATGTCTAACATATGTGTGAGCTGCAGTATTATTCTGTTTCAGGTCCAGTATGAGTGTGTTGGCTTTTTAGATAAGAACCGTGACACGGTATTTGAAGAGCCCATCAATATAATGAGAGCAAGTCAGGTATGAAGACTTGCCTGTTGTAAAATCTATCTGGTGATAAAGTGAAGTCTGAAAGATGAATCGTTTCACTTGTGAAGTACACAAATGTTAATTCTCTGTTCCACAGTCTGACCTGGTTGCTGAGTTGTTCCAGCAGCAGCCTGCGGGGGGCTCTCTCTCAGCCTCCTCTGTGCCTAATGGGGGTGTGCGCTCAGGGAAAAGAGCCCACCGTGAGCACAAACTGACAGTGGGCTTTCAGTTCCGTCAGTCTCTGCAGCTCCTGATGCACACGCTCAACAGCACCACCCCTCACTACATCCGCTGCATCAAACCCAACGACCTCAAACAGCCTTTCCTGTGTGTGTGTGTGTGTGAGAGGGTCACTGATTTTTAAGAGATAGTGTGTTTAATGTGTTGTATAATTCTCCTCTCTCCCACTCTCTTTCTCTCACTCTTTCAGGTTTGATCCAAAGAGAGCAGTGCAGCAGTTACGAGCTTGTGGTGTGTTGGAGACTATCCGCATCAGTGCTGCAGGCTACCCATCCAGGCAATGTTGACATCTCTCATGTTTAGCTTCTCACATAGCTTTGTTATTCTGCTGTAGGTGAACTGAACCAACTGTTCACAACTGTACTGTCTTAAAAAGGGGTCCAAAAACATACAGTCTAGTCCAGAGTTGACTTGTTAGAATTCATCCTGGTATTTCTATCCATATCATCAATAAACACTAGTGACCCAGGTCGAGCCAGCATGCTCATGTGGGGCTCATATGGGTGGATTGTGGACTTTCAGGTGAGCATGGGCTTTGATTGGGTTTGTACATATGTTGATACTGGGAGCCAGTTGGGCTTTCCAAACCCTTATCGTCACAGCCCACCCTAATCTCACATGGGTCTCATCAAAGGCCCCATGTGCAGTGTACAACCTAAATGAGGCAAATGTTTAACCCCTTCTGGTTCCATAACTGACCCTATTGGGACTCTGGTGGCCAACATGAAACCCATGGACAAAACTTCCTGGTTCCCAGTTTTCCAGGCTTACCCTACATGCCTTACATGGGCATGTTATCTGGGCATTCATTGGCAGATGTACATGCGCATACCATAGCAGTGTCTCCACCATGTTTGATGTGGAAGAGATGATGTGGTATGCTTTGGATTATGAGGCGTTTCTTTTCTTCTCCATACTCAGGCTAATCTTGGTTTCATCTGTCTAAAGAATCTTCTTTCAGAATTGAGTAGATTTTTTTGGGAAACCTGTGTATTATTAATTTTCAAGGCATTTCTTACTTGTAGAATGTGAGAGTGATGCTCCTACCTCCTGATTGGGTGTTGTCAAACTTACCAGCGCATTGCTTCTTTTTAAGAATGTACCAAATTGTTGATATGACCACTCCCAAACGTATTAGTTGCTTTTTAACAATCGTGAAGGCCTTAAGCAGGCAGAACAGAGGTCTTACATATATTTTGAAGGTATAGTAATAATCAAAGATTTCTAATGTGCATGTGTTACTTTCTTCAGGTGGACGTATGAGGAGTTCTTTGGTCGCTACAGAGTGCTCCTCTATGGCTACTCTGCTCAGGATGATTTGCGGGTGTCGTGTCAGAAGGCCATCCCTGTCCTCATCCCGGACCCTGAGCAGTACTGCTTTGGCAAGACGAAGGTGTTCTTCCGGGCAGGGCAGGTGGCTGTGCTGGAGAAGCTAAGGGCTCAGAGGCTATGGGTGGCTGGATTGCTGATCCAGAGCTGGGTGAGAGGCTGGATCCAGCGGCGGCGGTACCTGCAGCTACGCAGGTCCACTCTTACTCTACAGAGATACACCCGGGGAGCGCTGGCTCGCAGGTGACCAGATTTAAGTGTGATTGAGTGTTTGAAGATTTCATCTTCAGCAAATACAAAACAGCATTAAAGCAGGTTCTTGCCAGTCATAAACCAGATTTGATTTGCCTGTCCTACCTGAGAAACATTTCTCTCCAAAGGTTTTCTTGGTCTTCCAGATCTTGACCTCCATAGTTCCCCTAAAACGGCATTTCCTAAGAGCAGGCCATACTGTAGCAACCTCAAGTTGAAAAAGCTTGGCTTTCTTCTTGTAGCCTTCCCCTGCTTTGTGGGCATCAGTTACTTTCATTTTCAGGTATTTAGACAGTCACTTTAGCCAATTGGTTCCTACAAATTCTGAAGAGTAATTTAGTAATTGTGTAGGATTTGCTGATGCTAACTAGCTAACTAGCTAATGTTTCTACTGTCCTACTGGAATATCACTGGTAACTAAGTTGTAGCTTAGTTTATGATATTGACTAATTGTATCTTAGCTGCAGGTAAAATGGTCATTTTTAGTAGAAATTAGCTCTGTAAAAAAACTTTTATTTGTTGGCTAACACTGAATAACCAACCTAGCGAACACAGCTAGCGCTAGCTGACTAAACAACACTAGATTTTACATCATCTGCCCTCCTTTTCATTTTGTCACATTGTTTTAAGTATGTGTGGCAATCTGAAAGGTAGATGCTACAGATCAGAACAGTCAATTCCTGAAGGATCTGCGAAATTGTGGCATTAGACGAGTGGGTCAGAATATCTCCAAAATATCTGGTATGGAGTTTTTTCTGGTGTGCAGAGGTCAGTACCTACTAAAAGTGGTCCAAGAAAGAACAACTGATGAACCGGTGACAGGATCATGGGCATCCAAGGCTCATTGATGCGATCCATGGAGGCCCCACCTCACAACTTACAGGTCTTAAAGGATTTTTTGCTATTGTCTGGGTGCCAGATACCACAGAACGCCTTCAGAGGTCTTGTGGAGTCCATGCCTTGAATGAGGGAGGTTGTATTAATGTTATGATCAGCTGATCTGTGTAATTATTACAATTACTGAACAGTAGTTTGGCTTTGGAGAAAAGAAAGTATTACAGTGACCAGGGCATTTTAGGGTAGTGTTCACCATCCCTCCTCATAGAGATCTACCTTTCTCCAGGTTTCACATTTGAAGTGATCAGTGACTACTGAAGGGAGTAATTATTTACATGACCCTGTGCTTTAAAGCAGCCTGTTTCTGAGCATGTGATGTTATCATTAGGTTGGCTTGGACCCTGCGGTACACACAGGCTGCTCTGATCATCCAGAAGACGTTTCGTATGGTCATGGTGCGGCAGCTCTATCTTTCCATTCGAGAGGCCACCATCACCATCCAGGCTTTCGCCAGGGGGATGCAGGCCCGCCATGCATACAGACTGGTAAAGCCCTCCAGACCTTTCTTCTTCTTCAGTGAACTTTCTAGAGCTGTGTCAGATATCAAACTAATTTCAGTCTCAGAGCTCTCTTCTGTGTGTATGTATGTAAGTCTGATATATGAAAATGGTGTCCCTCTGTCTTTGTGCAGCTGGTGGCAGAGCGGGCAGCAGTGCGTCTGCAGGCATGGGTACGCTGCTGGCTGATCCGCCGCTGGTTCAGGCGAGTCAGGGCTGCGGTGGTGCTGCTGCAGTGCTGTGTGCGCAGGAGGGCAGCACGGACGGAGTTGCGGAGGTTGAGGGCCGAGGCTCGATCCGTAGAGAAGTACAGAGAGCTCAACAAGGGCATGGAGGTCAAACTCATGCAGCTGCAGCTAAGGGCTGACCAGCAGGTGAGGAAGGGTTTTTAAAGATATGGTCAGTATTACGAGTTGAGTAAATAGTCTGCATTGGGTTCAGATAGAGAGAACTCTGATGTGTGTGTGTGTGTGTGTGTGTGTGTATATGTTTCAGGCCAGAGAGAGTGCGTCTCTCCGTGAAGCTCTCCATGCAGAGCGGGAATCTCACAGCAGCGAGCTGGAGCAGCTCCGCTCAGCTCTGAACAAACTGCAGAGGCAGCTTCAGGAACAGAGTCACACTGCTCCCACAGTCACTGCCAAGCAAGAGGAGGAGAGGAGGAGAGCAGAGGAGAGAGCAGCCCAGGAGATACACCACCTCACACAGGTCTGTTTGTCGTCCACACCTCAACAACAACCTCACCATCATAAGTTTTACTGATCCCTTACTGACATAACTGTTTGCTCACCTGCTGTTACTTGTAGAAGATTGAAGCTCTGAAAATGGAGAGAGACGCTATGGAAAAGGAAAAGGATGAACTTACCATGCGTTTACAGGAGCAGGAGAAGGCTCAAGAAGGTAAGAGGATGGTGGCATGGGGGGTTTCCATGTAAATCTGTTGTTTTTTTCATTTGCCTGTTATCCCATTGTACCCACCATGGAAATCCAATTACACAATCCCTATTTATGTAAACTCCCCCCTATCACTTACAATGCACCCAACACTAGGAGGGTGAAGACTACCACTCTCAGGCATAGCTCTCCTATGCTGACCAACATCACACTTGGAGTGGTGTGGGGAGGTATTGCTATCAACCCAGCCCTGAGAAAGCAGGGCCAATTGTGCTCTCTTTTGCAGAATTGTGGACTCTGGCTGCTGATGGCAAACAGCATGACCTGGGATTCGAACCAGCAATCCTCTGAACATAGTGGCAGCGCCTTAGTCCAGACTTTGTGTGTTTAACTATGTTGCTCGTGCATTTTTACATTTTAGAGAGCAGGCACCAGTCAGAAACACAGGCTGGAGCAGCAGTACAGGCCGAGCTGGAGGAAGAGCGGAGGAGATATCAGGGCCTGTTGAGGGAGTTTACTCGACTAGAGCAGAGATACGACAACCTGAGGGACATGAGCATGCTCCCTACTGCTGAGGTATGCACCTGCTGATGTAACAGAGAGAAATGGAGAGACAGAGAGAGAGAGAATATATTGTAATGATGAGTTTTATGTTTCTTGTGTAAATAAAAATATCACCAGCGTTGGCATGGGCACAGGCGGACTGACTCCACTCAGAGTGTGTCTCTGGAGCCTCCATCTCCCATCTCTCCATCCTTCAGTGGTCCTCCTGACTTCTCCTCTGCTGAAGAGGGTAGAAGGATAAGCGTCACTTCTCCCTTCGACAGGAGGCCATGGAGCCCTGAGCCACCTCTGGTGAGACCTGCCACTACTGCCAGCTTCATGCTGTAGCATGTCTTCGTTAATGGTTTCCTAAAGTTAATCTCTTACATAAGGGTTAAAATCAGATGAAAAGCTGGGGGAGGGGGGTTGGGGGGTACAAATTATATGGACAGAAGTATTGGGACACCTGCTTATTCATTGTTTTGTCCAAAATCAATTATATTAAAAGAGTTTATCCTGCTTATGTTGGAGTAACTGTCTCTACTATTGAGGGAAGGCTTACTTTTAGATTTTGGAGCATTGCTGTGAGTGACAAGAGTCATAGAAAGGTCAGAATGTTGGATGATCACCACCCCACCTCTTTCCCATCCTCTCAGCTCCTAAATCCTGAAAATATAAAAATAAAAATAAACAGTTCCATTACTCCACATCTCAGTGCTTGGGGGGGCTTTATACCCCTCTAGCCCACGCCAGGCATGATGCCAATAGGTTTATGTTTATCTGCTCCTATTCTGTTCTAAGTCCTATTTACAGTACGTCTCTATAGGGAGTAGACAAGCTGTGTGTGTGTGTGTGTGTGAATTTGTACATCATTGTGAGCAATGGGTGCAACTTAAAGTAGCTGAATGCATTTATTAGAAGGGGTGTCCACAAACATCTGGACATATAATGTATCTTTTTGATTGGAAGTGAAACTATTTACCTCTAATTTGCATGGAGATCTTGTTGAGTTGTATTTACTCACTGATATGATAGACATTGTGTTGTACAT
The DNA here is from genome assembly GCF_030463535.1 of Salminus brasiliensis. Lineage (NCBI taxonomy): Eukaryota > Metazoa > Chordata > Actinopteri > Characiformes > Bryconidae > Salminus > Salminus brasiliensis. The sequence continues at coordinate 7,819,957 of NC_132894.1, read as the reverse complement.
GCAGTGGGAATTTACTGCCCCACTCCAGTTGGTTTACCTTACAGTGCAGTAAATGCTGTTGACCTCATGGATTAAGGCAGAGTTTTCATCTGTGTGGGTCTCTTGTGGTACTGTTTGTGTGTAGAATGCCTTAATGGAGGACCTGGGTGTGCCAAAAGTTACAGCAGAGAAGATGCAGAGAGAAGACCTCCGACATGCTTATGATGCTGTCCGAGTGGCCAACAAGTCAGTTTCTTCTCTTTTCCTTACAGTATACTGCATCATTTTAAGACGACTGTGTAATTGTTTAATATTGATATCATTATTTTTTTTAAATATGCAGTCCTGTGCAGAGGTTTTAGACACTAAAATCATTGTGTGTGTTTGTATCCTTGTTTGTGGTGGTATGTGATTTGTCACAGGTTTCTGGAGAGACAGCTTTTGGCTCAGAGGACTGAGTGGGAGCAGGAAAAAGCTGCTCTCGCCTTGCAGCTCCAGGAGGTTCAGACTAGAGATGCTCCGGCCAGCAAAGAGCTCAAGGTGACTGATGCCTGGACCTGCTTGTAAACCTGCACTCCACTGTCCAACAATGAGTCCACTCAGAGCTCCAGCCTTTCTTTGTAGTGCAACTGCTTCAAAGCCTGCTCTCAGGGCTGTGCCATATAGGACTCTCGGTTTAATGTTGGTCTGTGTTGTGTGTGTGTGTGCGCTTAGGATCTAATGGAGCAGATGGAGGTTCAGGAACAAGAGTGCCGCAGGCTGAGGAGGGAGATGAAGGAGATGAAACACACAGTGTCACTCAGAAAAATTCTCTGTTACGCAGGTCTGTTATATATTACATATAGATACATATACTCCCCAACTGTAGGGGGAGCCCAGGAGCAAATAAATGCCAATTCTCACATGCACCTTTAAACCTGTGTGCATAGGCCTACACTTCACTTTAGGCACACACAGTTCTTCACTCTCATAACTGCCTTAATGTCACAGTATAGCATCACTTTCACAAACCCTAAAACAGAACCCTGCTAAATGGTTACCAAAGATACACTATATGTCCAAATGTTTGTGGACACCCCTTCAAATGAGTGCATTCAGCAGCATAAAGCGCCCCCCCCCCCCCCCCCCCCCCCCCCGCCATTGAGCAGTGAAGCAGTGGAACTGTGTTCTCTGGAATGATGATTGGTGCTCCATCTAATACTTTTGAGGTGAGTTGGGGAGTTGATCATCCAACATCCTGAGCTCACTAACACTAACACTCACCTCACAGAGGTGCATCAGAATCTAGTAGAAAGTCTTCTTCCCTGGACAGTAGAGACAGTTACTCCAACAAAAGCAGGATAAACTGATTTTAAAACCCTTGATTTCAGCAAAAATAAGAAATTTGCAGGTGTCCCAATACTTTTGTCCACACTACTTTGTCCTCAGGTCTGGCCATGTCTGCGCCTCAGGAACTGATGTCTCCATCTGCACAGCCAAGCTCAGCACTGGCTGGACTACTGGAGTGCAGGAAGAAAGATGAGAACAGGCTTATGAAGAACCTGATTACAGGTACACACACACACACACACACAATCTCACTTTCAATCTCTTACTCAGTCCATCAGCCACACTCACCTCGCACAGCGGCTTAATGCTCCATTTGGTATAAGTAGGTGTGGGCACTGTGTTCTGCAGATGTTCGGGCTGAAGTGGCTCTCTCTCTGGACCCTGGCATGGCAGCACGGCTACTCTTCCTGTGTGTGCGGCAGGCAGACTTCAGCAGGGATCACACTCGTGCCCGAGGCCTCTGTGTCGCTGTGGTGTCTGCATTTAAAACAGCCCTAAAGGTACATATATATATATATATATAAAAAACACTAACACCATGCCATTATTTATGTGGATTGACAGCCCAGGTATCTAATACTAGATGTTTCCTTTTAGTCTAAGAATGTCTGATATGTACTGATCTGGACCATTTCTGATGTGGACCAAACTGTTCCTGTTTTCCTCTTCAGAAACACACTGGTGATTTGGACATGACGGCTCTTTGGCTGAAGAACGCCTGCGTGCTCAAAGACCTGCTCACACAGCACTCACCTTCACAGGTCCAAGCCTCTGAGGAGGTACTATACTAAATGATTACTGACAGAAGCTGATCTTCTGAGCTTATTTAACATGACCATGACATCAGGGATATCAGGGCTAGAATCCAGGAAAATAAACACGTACATCATCTTATATAAATCGGCCAGACCAAATTCATTACAAAAAACACTGATCCGATTGTTAATCGTGTACCGATTTTTATTTGTGTCTGTGTAGGAGGTGGGAGGAGGCGAGGAGGTGCTCCCTCTGCAGGTGGAACTGAGGGAACAGGTCAGGGTGCTCAGTGATGTGTGCATTCAGGCCTACCAGCAGCTGCTCTCCATCTCTGAGAGTCGACTGCAGCCCATTATTGGTACGGCTTTCTCATCACACCTTCCTTGCTTGTCTTGATTGTGCAGCTTGGATGGTGAAGTATTTTTCCACCTGAAATTTTGTAGTTTAATTTTTTCAAAACTGAATTTAAACATAATAAGCATTAAAGCACAAACTTAGTGAAAACCAAATGTACACCGCATTTCCTTAAAGGTGCTAAAGAATGCATTTAATGAATATTTGAAATGATGCATATATTTATTATATATATATATATATATATATATATATATATATATATATATATATATATATATATATATATATGTATATATATATATATATATATATATAATAAATTTATTATATATTTATTATATATATATTTATATTTATGAATAAATAATAAGTGTGTCACTTTGGTTGGAGTGAAAAATGTACCCTAAAATTTAGCCTATTTACAACCCTGTTATTTTACCTCAGAATTAAACATGCTGGGTTTCTTTTTACAGAGGGCTTATGGGGATAAACAGCCACAGGCTCTGCTTTTATTGGCTGGTTTATTGCAATTATTCCTAAGTATTGCCAGATAGTGTTGCTGTTCTCTCGTTGTGTCCTCTCAGTAATAATGCTTGCGGCCTTGCCTCCTCTCGCTTCCAGTGATCCAGTACTTTTTCTTGTCATGTTTGTTTAGCTCCAGTTTGGTTTAGCCAAGGTGGTCCAGTTTGTTTTCGAGAGAGCAGATGATGGAGAGCTAGCATTGGCAAGCAGCCTAGCAGTTTTAGCCTACAGGTTTGAGCTCTGCTCACAAGGTCTGGTTCATGTAGCGACCCGTATTCCCATAACTAGCAGAGTGATGCGAGCTCTCTAGTATCAACAACACCATATTCTCCTGAAGTTGCCATCACGTTTTACTGCATCACCAGCTTTGAGGCTTTCGCTAATGAGCTAGGTTTATTTACATCTTGGGGACATAAATATAATGATGATTACCAATCTATTACTGTAGTTAGTTTTGTTGATCAAACTGATACTGAGTACTGATGAATTTTAGTGCCCCCTCTTCTGCCCAGTTCCAGCCATGTTGGAGAGTGAGACCATCCCTGGCCTGTCTGGAGCTGTGGTAAAGCTAGTTGGCTCTCGCAAGCGTGCAGGCTCTGACCCCCGGCCAGCGGGCTCTGTGGAAGCAGCCAGCATGGCAGCTGTGCTGAAGGAACTGGGAGCTCTGCACACCGCACTGGAGCGACAGGACCTGCCCCTAACCCTGATGGAACAGACCTTCAGGCAGCTCGCCCACCTGCTGGCTGCCAGCACCCTTAACAGCCTGCTGCTGCGCAAGGACATGTGCTGCTGGAACCGCGGCCTACAGATTCGGTCAGAGCAAAGCATTATTCTTTAGTACGAGTGTTTGTCCTTCTTCAGGCGATGGTCTGCAACAGAAAATACAAGAAACTTTCAACAAGAGCTAAAATAGTGTCATTTATTCCTCAGATACAATGTGAGCTTGTTGGAGGAGTGGCTTCGGAGCAGAGGCGTATGGACAGGAGGTGCTGCGGCCGCTCTGGAGCCCCTCATACAGGCGGCCCAACTTCTGCAAATGAGCAAGAAAACTGAGGAGGATGGACAAGCCATAGTTCAAACCTGTAATGCTCTGTCCAGCCAGCAGGTGAGGCACTTTATCTAAATATGGTCAGGTTGCTAAAATGAACAGAGTTAATGAGCTGAATATAATATGTTGATAATGGCCTGTGTTGCAGATTGTGAAGATTTTGACCCAGTACACACCGCAGAGTGATCTGGAGGAGAGAGTAACGCTTAATTTCATCCGCATCACTCAGGTAAGAGGAAGTTTCTACAGGATGTTTCTTTCACAAGCCTTAAATGTTTAAAGAGAGAAAGAAGGATTTTATGCTTGTGAGATGGCAGAAAAAGTGAAGCTTGTGATCTGCGGGGTTTCCCAGGGGCTGCTGAAAGGATGCTCGGATGGACACCCTCCTCAGCTGCTGCTTGACGTTAGGAGGGTCTTCCCTGTTACTTTCTCGTATGTGCCGCCCCCACCTGTCAGTGCTGAGCAGCTGGACATCCCAGAGTCTCTGAAGATCGCCTTCCTCCGCAGATGCTGAGGGAAATGTCCAGCAACTCAGTAAAACTATTGAACTAGCCTGCACGTTCATCAAAGACCCAAACCCTTCTGATTTGCATACCTGTGTTTTATGGCTATTCATTTGAGCACAGAGCAGATATTTTTGGGACTTAGCTGGGTGGTCCTATATATATACATATACACACATATATATTCACTGCTGCGCAAAAATCTTGTACACTATATGCCCAAATGTTTGTGGGCACCCCTTCTAATGAATGCATTCAGCTACTTTAAGTTGCATTCATTGCTGACACAGATGTGCAAATGCACACACATAGTGTGTCTAGTCCCTGTAGAGCAGTATTGCTAATAAAACAGCACTCTCTGGAGTAGATAAACATAAAGGCACAGGCTAGCTTGAGCATTGAGCTGTGGAGCAGTGGAACTGTGTTTTACATAATGATGGTACTCCATCCAATACTTTTGGCACATGTTGGAGAGTTGTGGATGAGGTGGGGTGGTGATTATCCAACTTCCTGACCTCACTAATGCTATTGTCGCTGAATGTAATCAAATCCTCACAGCTGTTGAGAGTTTTTATTGTAATGTTCGTTAACGTGTGAAAATGTATGATCTGATGGTGGCTATGTATACCAGGAATGCTTTCTGGAGATGCTGATAGCCTAGCGGTTAAGGGTCAGTGGCTTCAGGGTGATACAGGATACATCCTGTTGCAACTGCCTAGATCGTAAAAGCCGTAGATCGTAATAGAAAAACTTCTTCCCTGGGTAGTAGAGACCGTTACTCCAACAAATGCAGGATAGACTACTTCTTAAATAGTCTTGATTTTCAGAAGAAACAATGAATGAGCAGGTGTCCCAATACTTTTGTCCACATAATGCATCTTCATTTCTTTTATAGTTTTTCTACTTGTTTGTTTTTTTACATAATGTAAAGTTATTTACATTGTGTCAAAATTTCCTGATGAACAGACCAGTAGTGGTAGACATTTATGTGAGTCATAAAGAATGAAAACTCAGCAAATACATTCTTTTATAGCCATTTATTTAGTATTCATAACCATGTAAGTAGAAACACAGCAAAAATGCTATTCGTTTCACCTTCATCCCGATTAAGAACAATCATGTTTAGAAAAACAAAAATTATAAACATCTGTGTATAAAAAAAGTCTTTCATGCTAGAACTTTGTATCACTACACATCAGTAATACATATTTATATATTCACAAGCCTTTCAAAAATAGAAAATAATACCCAAATATCAAAATAAATAAATCAATCAATTCATAAATAAAAGACAACAATTGGAAATCACATCAAAGACACATGCTGGCACAAGAGAGATCTTTCCCAACATGCACTGCTTCTTATTTACAGGTCTGGAGTCTTGGTATAGGTCAGAGAGCAGTGTGTTTGTAATTGTGTGTGTGTTGCTGTGACTTGTGTGTGCTTTTATATCTTTCAATTACATGCTCATGTTAGGTCTCCACATCCCATGTCTTGCAAACATTCAGACATTCACTACGAGCATCTTGCACGCACACCTTTAGGTCCAGCCACTCACACTGTCTGTGTGTCTTTCTGCTGCAGCTGGAGACTGCTGCTACAGTTTCCTTCGGCTCCTTTTAGCTTCCTGTCTCCTCTACACACTACACACCCATTACTTTTCTAAAAAGTTTTTAAATCTGTTCAACATTCAATAGTCTTCCATCACCTTCAGCAAATCATTAACACAGTCGCCTTTAAAATTCAGAAAAAATTCAGACTCCAAAAAAAGAAACCGCAGTGCCATCAACAACAGACGAGTTGTGCTGATAATCCACAATGTAAACAATACACGACTGTCAACTAGAGCTAAATTCTGATGCATAGAGAAGTTCGACAAGGGCACACGGTATGACTGTTTTAGACAGAAGCCATTGTAGGCCATAGATCTGCAGATGCTCAGGTCAAAAATGCCTGGAACTCCAAAATGCCTGGCAGCACTTTCTAGAAAGCTTGAAAGCTCTATGGAAATCCATTAGGGCGTCGCCTCTCAGATAGCTGGAGAACACTTGCTGAGATCTTTTTTCTTTTTTTTCCTTTCTCATGTTGGCAGCAGGCTTAAAGTGAGGCTCCAGTAGACTGACTGAATCCCCTCCCATCCCCAACAGAAAAACACCGCCCTCCTCCAAAGCTCTAATTTAGACAGTACTCTCCAATTTGCCAGGTGGATCGGCTACATTTACAGCTCTAATTGGTCAGTGGCTGTAAAATGGAGCAGGCATGTATTAATCAGGTTACATGAACACGGAGGTGACTGAATTCGCTTTGTGCTTTTCTATTAGTTGGACGGGTGGCACGACGATCTGAGGTTGCCATGGCAACAGCACTGGAATGATTCTGAATACAGGATACTTTCCATCTTTCTCCTGCTATTGTGTCTGCAGTCATATGTAGGGGGAAATTATGTCAAAACTAAAAAAACCTGTTGCTACTTTATAAAAGTAAACGGCCACAGAATGATTCTAACGAGTCAGTGAGTCGTCAAAGGTCCTGTCCCAGCACTGTTGCTGATATTCACCAACAGGCAACACAGACATCCAGTACAACACGTCGCACCACAACGTGCCTTGGCCACAGCCACAACGTGCTTTATTTACAAAGTCTCAGTCATGCACTCCCATGATCTACCACACATGCTTCCGTAATAAACAACTGATCTAAGATCAGGCAGAGATTGGAAAGAGGGACAAGGGACGGACGGACTGACAGTGTGCTTGAACGAACACTTCACCCAACAATGCTTAAGCACTCTAAGAAATAAAGGTGCTATAAAGGGTTCTCTGAGAGATGCCATATAAAAAACACCTTATTTTTTAGTTTTAGTTTTTAGAAGCAGTTTTGGAAAAGAGAGGTGCGAGTATGAAGAACCTTCTTTAAACCTTTAAAATGTTCCTCACACTCACATCTCACAAAACTGCTTCTTAATAAAACCAAATATTCTTCCATGGCAAATTATTTAAAGAACTCACTGTAGTACACTTTATTTTTAAGAGTGTGCTGCTAATAATATAGAGCGGCAGCAGGGGCTGTTTACCATTATGCCAGTAAGACCCTGGAGGGTCAACTCTGCTAGCTTTCATTCTTTTTAATGTTATCTACACTGGCATTTTAAGTGAAACACATAGAACAGTATCCTGGAGACACACACACACATACACACACACCTAGACTGCACATCTGAAGTGCTTATAATAATGAGAACGGCCTAGTCATTGCTTTCTCCCGATTCACATCATTACATGAGAGGTGGGAAAGCAATGTGGTCTTTGCTTTGTGGGATGTATTTGGTCCAAAGTACTTGCGCTGCAAGCCAGTGTATCATTTTTGAATAGTCTTTCTTGTGCTTGATCTAAAAGTTTGCATAATTTTCCAAAAGTTACAACCACAGGAGGTTTTGGCCCTCTTAAAAAGTGTGCCTTTGAGTAGTCGAGGAGAAGGACATCACACTGAGAGCAAAAGAGAAATACCCTGACATTGAAAACACCCATGAAGAGGTGCAGGAATGATTGACAAAATGAACAAGGCAGTTACAGGAGAGGCTTCCACAGAGTTTCAGACATCATTAAGAGACGTTAGGGGAAGGGGGCTCTGGAAAAAGGGGAGGCGGGAGGCATCAATGGCACTACATGTAGCAACCCTGCTTTCACTCAGCCTGTCATATCTGTTTCTTCCTCTTTTGGAAAAAGGACCAAAGGGTCCATATACATGTATTCTTTCATTAATAAGATCTTTTTTAATATATATAGTTTTGATAGAATATCTGCAATGTTAATATAGTTCTTCTTTCTTATACATATGAATGACTAGATAAATGTTATTCATTAAATATCTTTCAAACAATGAGGTCTTGTAGAATATGTACTTTAAAAATCAAGGACATCACGAACATCAAGTATTAAAGAGATACAAGGTTTTTGTGCCTGTATCGTTTTAGGTGCCAGACTGTGCTCGTCAGACAAGCCTCATGGCAGGTTATGGCAGTGTCCTAGGCATCACTATCCAACGGACAAAATGATTTTTGGTCCTGGTTGGGGTGGTAGAGTGTATTCTGTACTATGTAGTGTGTGTATGTGTGTGTTTACGTGTATTTAGGTGTCTGTTAGTGCAACACTTCAAGAAAGAAGAGGTGGGCAGTGATTTCACAACGCCTAACCGGCACCTGTGCCTTAGCTCCCTCGGCCCTCCTCGGCCGAGCGCTGGTCGGATTTGAGCTTGACGAACTCCTTGGCCACGTCGTCATTGTTACGCTGCGAGAGGATGCGCAGCACAGTCAGGCCTGTCTCATCCATGTGGATGCGTTTGCCCAGGGGGAGCCAGCAGGCCACGCTGCCCCGCGCCGCTACGTCCTTCAGCTGCAGCACTGCCATGCCTACTGTCCGGTCCTCCCTCGCAAAGCAGTAGTCCTTCACACACACTTGTAGCTCGTAACACTCTGGCCCCACCTCGTTGCTCAGTGTGCTGTTAAAAGGACGGTTTTGTTATTATGATGCAAATAACAGAGTGTTAAATATTCAGGGACAGTATATGCGCACTGAAATTGCACAGACTAGTTTTTATGCACAGTAGATTTTTCAGAAATTTGCAGTTATTCAAAATATACAGTGCTGTGCATGTGTGAGGTTTTAGGCACCTAAGAACGCTGTTTATAAGCATTTCTCTCAGCAGTAAGAGAGTTTTTACTGTACAAACTCCAGATCCAACAGATGCAGGTAACCATAAATATAGTAAAAAGGAACAAGAATTTCTTATTGTGAAGAAAGTAGTTGAGATCTTCTTAGTTAGTCTGAAGAACAACACTTGGTTCCAGGGTTCTCCTGAACATCCCCAGCCAGCACAGTGTGGATGTGTTCAATTCCATCAACAGCTCACTTGATTTACCATCATTATGCATTGATTTACCAAACCAGGTGTTGGCTGATCACTATAATACTAGATATAAATACAAGACTCCCATGAGAAGAGACTTTTTGTATGAATGCTGCTTGTATTAATTTTTTAACTCTAATTTTCACTAGTGCCCAAACTGTATGGCGTAAAAACTGCTTAAAATATTTTGATACTGAGTACATATTAATTTGAAAAAGGTGCAGAAAACAGAGCTGAAACTTTCAGGAGCTGAAACTTTATAATGAGCTCTATAGCACATTCTTTTGGATGTGCATAACCCAGTTGGAGTTATTTTTGGACAAGTCAGTCCCACACTTGATAAAGCAGAGGGCAAAATACTGCAAGCCAGTAAGTAGATCCAAAAAAGTTACTGTGTGTCTGATGCAAGAACAAAAAGTAAAATACTGAAATACTGCATTAATTGACATTATTCTTTAAATTTTCACTGTCATTCATTAGCACAATTTAATATCAGAATAATTTTAGCACGGTTTACAAACCCACAGCCTTGTGTTCTATAACCCTGTGATCAATAACCCACTGAGCCACCACTGCCTGTGATATAACAAGATACTACATGTCCATATGCACTATGCAGAGTTCTGAATACGATTTTATGTGGTTTTACATTTTGGGTATCTCTTTTGTCTTTGTTTTTTAAATTTTTTTTGTTTCCCCTAGAATTCCAGGGGTTTAGAAAACACATTAAGTCTGAAAGGATAGCTCTGCCACCTGTGAAGGTGCCTCTTGTCTGTGAAGGTGGACATCAGACACTGCATACCTTTTTATAAATTCCAGCAAATGTCTACGTTGCATAAAGGGATGCTAAAGGAGGAACACCTGAAATCAAAATGTAGACTCTACTCACAATGTGAATGTTTCATTGTATTTGGGAGCCCAGCTGTTGTTCTTTGATTTGGTAGCATACTTCCTCTTCTTATCGCTCAGGTGGGGTCCAATTATGTAGACCTCCACGAAAGGCCGGAATATTCCTGATGTCTGCCACCGCAAGTCGTTTGCAGCCACCACTATAAGGAGAGACATTTCTGCTCAAAAAATTGGATCCTTATAATGAACAAATTCCATTCAGAGCAGTAACCACTGACCTTTCACTGTGACCTTGTGCTCGCCAGTGTTGGGATGAGTGAAGATCTCCACATGGATGGACACCTCTCCCACAGCATCATCCACACCAGAGCCTGAAGAGATTTGGGAGAGAAGAGCAATCACATGACATGCTCTCATTTTAACACATGCTCTTTGGCCTGCCTGGACATTTTGTTTTGCAGGACTCTGATAAAATAACCATTTTAAGCTCTTGTTAAATACATAGGCTAGTTCTGATGATGGCTAAACATAACGGTGAAGATATAGTACCACTGAATCAGCACCTAGGTCACAGTCAGCCAGAAGACACTTGAATTCTCAAAAATGTTAAGATCTTGAATTGATGCTCAAAAATTTGGTGTTTATGAGCAGAAAGTAGAATCAAATGGTATCAGGCTGAAGGTCAGTAAGTGCTTACTACATAACATCCCATGTGCTACATCACAAAAATTAAACTAATCTTGGATTCAGATTTAAAGACATGCAACATCCAAAGACAACCAAAAGGACCACATGAGGTCATGTAAACTTTGTGAGATCCGTTCTGTCTGATCTGCACACATGCCATGGAGGTTCACTTGATCAGTGCATGTGCAGGAGGGTCTGATCCATGGGGAGGAAAGTGGAGGTTCCACCACTCAAACAGTAGAAGGGGAAGTAGGGCATTTCACAGGACTCCCTTCCACTAGCTCAATCGCAGGCAAAGACATGCCAAAAGACTGTGCCCATTCTCACTCTGTCGCTCAGAGCTCCAGGACAGACACAAACTCTCTGAAATGGTTGGTCCCAGCTGCCACTGCAAGGTGGATCTGACTGACATTCTGTTGGAGGGGTCACACTGTGCTGTAATTACCCATTAGGAGCAATGCACATCAGGATCAGGGATAAGAAACTGAATTAGATTACCAATAAATTCATATTTTAGTTCTGTTAAACTTGACTGCTTGCTAAAGCTAACAGATTACCAGCTAGACAAGGATCACCCAGCACTTTAACAAGATAATCAACTGTGTTCCTTATACAGCTTCTAATCCCTGATTATGACAATATAGTTGAGTCATCGAATAAGTGAAGGGTGTGCATGCAGCAAGTGCTACCCCTCTACCAGGATGTGTGTGAGTGAGAAGGTCCCCAAGCTCTGCTAGGGTCTGTGCTCCATGCTACAGATGTTAGGAAGGGAGGGGGAAAAAGGTGTCATGCAAACAGTTGCTGGCTTGGTTCGTCCAGCAGGGGGCAGTAAGGCAACTCTTTATGCTCATGGACTCCAGTGGATTCATATGTTATCTGTACATGCATAAATACATGAAAATTCTCACACACATATATCCAGTGTGTACACACACATACACTCACACACACACGCACAAACATACACTGACATACAAAGTCCTCAGATCACCTTAGAGGTTTTGCATATGCAGTCAAAATACTGTGGTTAGACCTGCAGTCAAATATAATGCAGTGAGCTGTGTGTGCATTTGTGAATAACTGAAATCAGGATGAAGACATGTGTTAGTACTCGTACAGAAAGAGACTAGCTCCAAATCTGTCCCTGCAGCACTGCCTAGTTCAACAGTACAGGTTGTACCAAGACAAACCAGTTTATTGCTGGTTTGAATTCTGGGTCATGCTGCTTGCCATCAGTCGGAAGCAGAGAAAGCACAATTGGCCTTGCTCTCTCAGGGGTGGGGTGATGGCAGTTCCTCCTCACATTACAGCAACTTGGCCACAAAGTGTCAGACCATGTAAAGTTACAGAGCAAGGTCGCTGAGTGCTGGGATTTGAGACTTTCAGGTATAAAGATCTGCAACGCTCTGCTGGCTCAATAACCTCAGAGTTCCAAAACTGCTGTTAGAGCTGCAAAGGGGGGGAACCAAGAATGGGATGCCATAAAAGTGCCTGTATACTTTTGTCCATTTAAGTGAAGTACTTAAATACTCTTATATTACATAATCTCATCATTATGAGTTATGCATACTGCTAGTATATATATTAAAAAATATGACTGCACAAAAGAAACAAACAAATGTCAACTTGATCTGGGATGCCGTTCTAGTGGCTAACACCACCCCACTGTAACTTCAAGGGCCTGCAAGGGCCTGCATAACGTAGAGTAAGTGATAGAGGGCCCGACTAAGTGTACCTGGTAAAATTCATGCAGTAAGATGAGTTCCGACAGGGCTCAAGGACCAATCAGGGACCCTGGAATGCTGATGCAGGCTGACAGACAGTGTCACCTGACTTGAGAGGGCCCTTCTGATTGGCTGAGACCATGCTGTCATGTCTTCTATGAGCTTGGCTGCCTGAAGGCAGGGGGTTGGAGGGGTTAAGTAAGCTATAGTGGGGGAGGGACAACTGTGTAAGTCAGTGTGTGAGTGAGGGGACAACACTGCACAGAGACACACAGGACGGACCCTGCCTCTGGACACGCTGAGTCAAGGCCCATTACTGTCACTCTAACATTCACTCAATACAAGGCAAAGATGAGCAAAATGAGTAAGCAATAAGAGTACAGTAATGCATGAATGCTTTGTGATGCATCTGTCTGAAGGTGCTACTTCAACATCATGGGTTTTGGAATGCTAGAATCGAACAGTGATGTACTTTGATAATATTTAATTATCTATGGGCTGATTATTGCATAAAATAACATTATCTGGCTCTTTTTTAAAAGCAAGCCCTCTGCCATTATTTTGACTAAATGTAGGGGAGCTTTTTCCTGGTAAGGTAATCACTATTTTTCCAAAATCAGTCAGAAAATCACTCAAAATCTCTTTAAGACAATCATTACAAAATATAACTACCCTGACAAAAGTAGTTACAATCTCCAGAAAACAAGTCACTTTTTGGACCAACCAGGTTATTAGTTCAACAAAATAGGTCAAAATCTTAAAGTAATAATTAGTTCAAATCTCCAGAACACAAGCTGTTATAAATACAAAAACTCAAGATTGGAAAAATCAAGGCCTTCCAAGCATATAACAGGTTACATTTAGAGAAAGTAAAAAATTATACCAAGATAAATAATAAAAAGACATTTTTGATGGAAAAGGTTTATGTTAACATAAGGCTACCGCGATCAGTCATTTTATTATTATTTATTATTAGAAGCACTAATACTTTAAATGAATGTAGCTTTTAAGATTTCTAAAATGCTTGTCATTCCTATGTGCATGACTGTGTGCAGTCATTTTTCGATTTTTACCATATTACCCATCCCTATTTTACACTGAGCAAAGTGTCAGTGGCCTGCCAGAGCAGTATTATCACGATGCATGATCACCTAAAGAGAAAACACACTGGCGCTATTCTAGATGATGCTATTGTCTAGTAACAGATTTTAAAATTACACACATGCCTGCCTGAGGCCCTGGATGTGTCATCCCGGCATTCTGGATTTGCCAGTTTAAACCTACTATTTGACTGAATCGTTTAATCAACTAATTGCTAAAACAATCTATTTTTTTTTATCAAAATAGCCAAATCAAATCAAAGTGAAATTCAAGATTTCTTGTTGAACTATTATAGGTGTAACCAACCCAAGCAGCAACCTGGATTTAGCCAGCCCTTTTCTTCATTAAATTCTATTCAGAATATATAGTAAGAATATAGAATAGTGAAGCCTGTGAATCGAATCAAATCATTGGCCGAGTGTATCGTTTCACCCCTATTTCCTAAAGAACCATAATCAAAGTAAACTGTTACAAGGGTCAGAGCTTTACACCCTTAGAAAGATGGACAGAACTTGAAGCTCTCTCAGCTCCCTCAGACGAACACAGAATAAATTCCTGTAGAAGAGTCTCTCACTCATCTCACTTGCTCGCTGTCTCGGCTTGCTTGCTTGTCACTTGTACACCCACACACACACACACACACACACGCACGCACACAAAACAGAGCCCAAGCAGTCGTGAGTCATGGCTTCCCCTCAGCACTGCGCACGTGCTCCGCTTACACTGCAGAAGTGTGTATGCAGTCCTCATTCTCTGCCATTCAAAATCACACACTTCATCCTGGGCTTTGGTCCTTCTGTAGTGCCAGTATACATGTCTGACCGATGTATGTGCACATACAGCAAGTCAGTCCCACGGTGTCGTACATGCACGAGGCGGTCTGGCTGACCGTGACTGCTTCTGTGTGGGGGGATGTGGGTACTTGCAGGGCATGCGACTGGGCCGTTTGAATGGGGATGTGCATGATCTGACTGGGGGATGATTTGGGGTGGGTCACTGATCGATTCTTGGTGGTGCAGGGCGCTGGGCCCGGTGCAGACGTACCCTTCTCGGGGTACACATCCTCGCTATGGGTGAACCTCACCCCCTTCCCTCCATGAACTGGTGGAGAGAGAGGGGGAGGAGAGCAGGAAGGAAGAGAAGAAGTGTTGAATAAAGATATAAAGTAACGATTTGAGGAGAGAGACAGAGAGAGGTATGGAACAAAGAGAGAGGCAGAAGAAAAGAGAAAGAGAAAGGGAGAAAAAGGAAGAAAGACAGAAAGACACAAAGAGACAAGGAGAAAAACAAATACACCAACCAATCGCAGTCGGCTTTTTGATATTTTTGTTAACGGCCAGTTAAAAACAGATATAGCTTAATTTAGTGTATTATCACACATTCATAGACACACTTCTCCTAGCTCCATTGCTTTCAAACCTTTTTTAAAAGCTTAAATAAAGGAGTGACATTTATTCTAATTACATTTCGAGTGATCATTCATTAAAATGGCTTCACTGCCAGAGGCAGTAAAAGCCAAACTGTGTCAGGATTCCCATAGCATAATCACGACTACAATAACAGGGAAAGCACACAGAAAGAATCAGAGAGAGAGAAAGAAAGAGAGTCTTGGTCCCCTAGTCTTCACAAAATGTCTGTATCTCCTGACTAGGCTGAACTACAGGAATGCTGATTACATCTGCATATCATCTACAGAATGTAATTCTCATCCAAGATCACATATCTGCCAAGACAAACGGAGAAACTGCAAAGAGATGAACACAAGCCAGCTGTCAATGCTAATAAAAAGAACCCAACTGACAAAGAGAAGGACATCAGGGTACTTACCCTGTGCGTTCTGTGACTGGACAAAGGTCTTGATGAGCTTGTCAGTGGCCTGTGTGTAAAGGGACAGGGCGTAGTGAAGAGACTGCAGGTCAGGACTCTTCTCCAGGAAGGTTTTCTTCAGACCTACTCCTCCAGCATGGAAATATTGCTGCAAAATTCAAGATAAACATCAGCTAGCTGACTGGCTACTGTAAACTCTACAGTACACAGACACAACTACTGGCTATCTTCAGCAAAAATGCTCATATATAATATTAGGATTTGTTTGTGTTCAGCAACAAGAACATCAGTGAGGTCAGGATGTTGGATGATTACCACCCACCTCACCATGTCTTCTTACATTATTTCTTTTTTGTCTTTGTCTTTTACTAATTACTAATTATGTAAAGCTGCTTTGTGACGACAACAGTTGTAAAAAGCGCTATACAAATATTTTTTTTTGACTTGACTCACCCCCAACTCCCCAGCTAAGCCCAAAAGTACTGGATTGAGCACCAACCATCATTCTAGTGAACACAGTTCCACTGCTCCACAGCTCAATGCCTGGGGCTTTATATTATCCAAGCCCACACCTGGCATTAGACTTGGTGCCAACAGGTTCATGTTTATCTGCGGCAGAGAGTACTATTCTATTGGCAACACTTCTCTACAGGGGTCGGCAAGCTGTGTGTGTGCATTTGCACATCTGTGTCAGCAACCAGAATCTGCATCAGAATCAGATTTATTGGTCAAGCATGTTCACACACACAAGGAATTTATTCCAGCTGTGTCTCTGTGGGGCAGTGGTGGCTCAGCGGTTAGCGGTTAGAGTGCCGGGATATCGATAACAGGGTTGTGGGGTCGATTCCCGGGCTCAGCAAGCTGCCACTGTTGGGCCCTTGAGCAAGGCCCTTTACCCTCTCTGCTCCCCGGGCGCTGGAATTGGCTGCCCACCGCTCTGGGTGTGTGTGTACTCACTGCCAACACGTGTGTGTGTGAGTGTGTGTTCACTACCAGATGGGTTAAATGCGGAGGACGCTACAAATACGTGCACCTTTATCTTTACCTCTCTAGTATTTACAATATACAGCTGCTCTACATATAATTTCCAGACAATACACAACACACAGAGAACAACAGTACAATAGTATACATACTTTACTTTAGTATACATACTTTACATTTCTATACAGTGTGCTTTACAGTGTTATTCACAGAATAGCAGTATGCAACATTGAATATGCTGAATGCATTAACTGGAAAAGGAGTCCGCAAACATACTGGCATATAACGTATCATCAGGAATATGGATATGCAGTGGAAACTTCACTGCAGACCTAGAGATTACAAGGTATTCATGTTTTTGAAAGAGTTTAGTTACTACCTTGATAGTATCCAGGGCCAACTCAATGACTGCACATTGCTTAGGTGACAAGGCTTTGGCTTCCTCACGCACCATGTGCTCCTGTGAGGGCAAAACACACACACAGTCACAGAGTGATTTCAACAGCTATAATAATTTGATGGCATTTCTGCAATCAAACAATTAAATCATGAATAGGTAATACAGGGTTACCTTCAGCTTGGAAAGCTGCCCAAGCTCCTTCGCTGCATTGAAGATCAGCTGTGTACCCTGGAAGTGGAGGAAAAGAAAAGGCAAAATGGGAAAGCAAGAGACAGAAACAGAGAGAGAGAGAGAGAGAGAGAGAGAGAGAGAGAGAGAGAGAGAGAGAGAGAGAGAAAGAGAAAGAGAGGGAGAAAGGATATTAGTGAGGTGACTGAGTTGGGCAGTGCATAAGACAGAAATGCCACATAACAGAGGTCAGCAACAGACAGTTGGAGAAGTCGGACACGAACACACATTCTGAAACACGTATCATACAAACACAAGCACACACACGCACACACACACACACACACACACACACACACACACACACACACACACACACACACACACAGTTTCATCAAACCTAGAAGTTTTTTCTGCACACACTCACATTCTCACACACACACACACACACACACACACACACACACACACACACACAGACATAGCCTTTATAGAATGAAACGCAAGACAGTAAACTAGCTATGTACAGAAGACACAACTGACAGCACTGTACAGAAAGAGAAAAAGAGTTGAAAAGTCTATCAGATCCATGAGGTCCACAGCCTGTGTGACAACACTGTGGTGATATATCTGGTATCTAGGACTGGGCGATACACTAGTAAGGATATATCACTTAGTGAAAAAGGCTTGTGCACCTTAGCATTGTCCAATGCCCATACGATTAAAGTTTATGGTTAAGCTTCAACTAAAAGACATTCAGGAAATAAAACACAGAATGTGGCATACAATAGAAATAACCCTGCATTTCTACAACCATAAAAACATAACAAAAATAATCAATGAGACCAACATGGACTCTTAACGCACTGTCCATGGCTGCAAACCAGCTATCGTAACAGCATGCACTTTCTGGTCTATAGGTTCTAAAGGGTTTGAATGCTAAGTGTAGCCTGAAGGCCTGTATCATTCACTCAGCTATGGAACAGGGACGCTGGGATGGAGAGAGCTACTGCTAAGGGAAAATCTGAGAAAACAAGAAACCGGTTCGTTCCCATCGGTTTGGTTGGAGACAGGGGACCCGGGTGACACAGAGAAGAGAGACATTCAGAAATGGAGAGAGAAAGAAAGACAGGACACATTGAAACTAGAGGGGTTGTAGTCCTTACATCACTGTGACAAGCAAGCTTCACCCTGCCCTGTGAAGAGAGGACAGCGTTATTAACTCCAGAAGTGCTTCTACCTTCCTCACATTGGCTGACTGACAGGGACTGACAGAATGATAGGCCAATCAAATTAACTTCATAAAATGTGCACGATACATCAGAAATCAAAAACTAAAAACAGTGAATGTCTTGATCATAACAGGACCAGTTCCATTTCAAATGAAATTCCTCTATCCCTGATGTGTTCCATCTGCTTCGGAAATGGCTGATTTGATGAGCCTCGATATCAGTGCAGTGCAACCTACAAGCATACGAGTGAAAATATCTAAAGAGAAACACATTTCAGAGGTATAAATGAGAAAATGATGAGGAAAAAGGAGCTAAATTGTGGAATCAAAATGTATTAAATAATAAAATAAACCCAAATCATTTCAAGGTGGATTAACGAATGAAAGAAAAAAAGCAATTTTGATAACGCAAATATAAAAAAGGCAAAGGTAACTAGCTACATAAATAAGCTACGGTCACACTAGACATCTGCAGATTGCATTGCCTTGCATAATGGGTGTTGATGGGGGCTGGTCCGGAAGCATGGTCACCAACAAGTCCTTAGGTGCGTCCCAATTGCAAACTAATTACTAATACTACATACTTTCTGAATATGTAATATAGATAGAAATGTGAAAGCTGAGTACCCCAAATATCCCTGATGCATACTTTTATTGAGTGTGCTTTTGATGGACACTATTATCCCACAATGCAATGTGAAACAGAAAGGTAAGAACTACAGTTTGCAAAAATTATTAGAAATAAAAAAATGGCGGATAACGATGCAAGTGCAGCAGCGATGGCGGCAGGAGAAGTTGCAGTGGTGTATGTTGGCATAGCAACGCTTAGTACAAAACAGGTTAGTACGTTAACATTTTGCGTACTAACCTGCCAAATCTGGACTATTAACATTAACAGTATGTGGTAAATACCTTACAGTATTGTTTCTTATGAGGTTATTACGTTAGTGTGTAGTATGCAATTGGGACGCAACCCTTCGTTTTGGAGCTGTTAGCATGCTAATGTTAGCTTACTTGTCAAACATAATAAATAAAAACACAAACAAAAGTAAAAAATTAGCTATATTTTCAATAATTTGATACTAATGAGAGTACATTCAGTCACATCTAAACATTGTAGAACTGCTGTGGCTGGATATCTGTGTGAAGCTGTGCTTAGCTGGGGCTAACTCTTACTTTTAGCAGGATGGCAAACACAGCTGCCATAAACAGTAAAAACACAAAAAGTAAACCTAACCACCATGGTACAGTACGGTATACTGCGGTTTCTTTTAGTATAAAACAGTGTAATAATAAAAGTCTATAACAGCCATAGTTGGCGTCGGTGAGGCGATCACTCGGTTACCACCAAAAATATGATACAAAAGCGAGCATGATAATGCTAGTTCATTACATACTCGCTACAGTACAGCGTAGCATGGTACGTTTTAGTATAAAACTGTATATATTTGTATATATTGGTCAGGCAGTGGGTGATTTGTGTATGAGCTCTTCTCAGCTGATGAGGTAAGTTAGCGTTAGCATGTTGGCAGATTCAATTACCATAAACTACAGAAAGTAAAAATTACAGAAAGTTGCTGGTTACTCATGGATGCTAATTTACATGTTCACCAAAATTGAATCTAATGCAAGTTTCCCATGAAATTCTATTAAAATTATTGTAATGTTGTGAACAAAATGTCGCCTTCAGGTGCCTACTGTGACCACGGCTAATAAAATGATATTATAAAAGAATAGTACACAGGAACATACAACGGAACAGTACACAGACATTCTCATATTATTACTTCCCATGATTTAAAAAAAACTCAAATAAAAATGACATTGCTCAGATAAAGAAGGTGGAAGTTCCTCAAAGCCTGGTTTAGAACCCAAAGCAGTGTGACGCCCTGCTGTTTTAATATTAACCACGCCAAGAACACAACCAAAAACCAAATACCAGGACAGGATTGACAAAACAAAGTCTGCGGAGAGCACAGACTGGAAAGTCAGAATCGAGAGTTTGAGACGCAAGCAACGGACCGACAGAGGTGAGAGGGGTTCAAACAAGTGAGAGTGGGGGGAGGGTGGCACCAACTACTGCCCAAAACCACAAAGCCACCACCGGAGCCACCCAGGCTAGAAACCCGCCACGCAATGCAGGGGAGCAACAGGTGACAGTGGAAGCGTGAGAGAAAGAGTGCCACTTCCAGAGGAGAAAGTGAGGGTGAGAGATAGGGGTAAGGAGAAGAAAGAGGGTTCTGGGGGGCTGCAGGGAAGTGTGGAGGGCCACCAGATTGAAGGATTCGTTTTGGGAAGGCCTTGTCCGAGTCGACCAGGAATGCACCATGCTGCGGCCACTTCAGCTGGAAACGAGGGGAGGACGGGGATGATGAGAGAGCAGGTGAAAGAGAGAAAGAGACAGTGATGAAGAGGTGTAATGGACAGATGAGAACACACAGTGGAAGGGAGGGGGCAAGAGGGACTTTGCAGCCACATAGAGCAGAAGGAAAAGGGTGAAGGGGGTGGGGGCACCCGGCACTGACGGACTGCAGGACAGACAGACGCACAGAGAAGAGTGCTGCCGTACTTACTATCATCTGTGGAGGAGGAGCGGGGGGGAGAGCGAGAATGTAATAATAACCAGAAAGAAGGGTCAGTGAAGAGCCCCACATCAAAGCAAAGCAGCATCAACATCAAAAATGCCCTGAGTAGTGTAAAAAATCCCAGTTTTCAGTTTCTGCATTACTGACTATTAAGTTCTAGTGTTAACACTAGCAAAGGGCTACATTACATGGCTAGTGCTTTGTCATTAGCTTTAATGCACAGATCAGCACTGGCCTAAAAACCTTCCCAGAGACTGGGGATTTGGCGAAACGACATGGGGCTCTTTTATCAAAAAGAAAAAAAAAAAAAACAACAACAAAAACAACACAAATAAGAACAGATGTATCAACACAAACAAAAGAAATTCAGGCTGGTCTCTGATTCCATAATCACCAATACGTGATTGTTTTAAAATCATTGTTGACAAGAACAGATAGTAAAAACCCAATCTGGAGAACAAAGAGCAGCCTTTAGCGGGTGTTAGGATGATAATGGTGCACTCTCTTGGCCCTTGATTGATTCATTTTAAGTGAATGGAAGAATGGGCCTTTTTGCAAGTGAGTATTTGGGCCAGGGAAAAGGGACAATAGGGACAATACTGGTGCATCAAGTGGCAGCGCAAGTCCCCATCGCTCTTCACCTGTGACGGTCTTCAAGATCCATACAGGAAAACAGCAGGTAATGCTCAGTCACAGTTTAATGCTCACCTTCAAAAACTGCTTTTTATCAACTACTAAATTCGCCAGTAAAATATAGTACACATTGGGTTCCTAGACCGCTAAAGCAGCATGCAGAGAAGGGTTCATTTGGAGATGCCCTCACCGTTTGGTCAGTTAGAGGTGGCAACACGATAGTCTTCTCCATAGTGTTCATGACAAGCTTCCAGAGCTCCTTCAACACCCGCTTCAGAACAGTCTTCTCGCATATCTTAGCAAACAGTGACAGGCTGAGCAGATGGAAAAAGGAGATCACCACCATTGGAAAACAGAGTCATAATCCCACATGTAACATGTAATCTAGAATCAGCACTGACTGATGTTCCTTAACCACCTTGTTAAATTCATAAGATTTTTACAAAACCATCATGAATATAAATGATCACAAACAGTAAAACAATGCTCTTATGGCCATTTTGCTAGAGAAAACCTACTTGCTGTCCAGGAAGTCCATAATGGGCTGCAGAACGTTGTCTGCATCCTGGGCCACACTGCTGCAGGCGCTAGCTGGAACGTTGCCTGTGCCTTTCACTTGGCTCAGAATATCTCCCATCTGCTTCACATTCTCCTCTATGTTGGGCTGGAAACTATAAGAGGCAGTCATAGGAAAAACATCACTACATTACTCACAACCCAACCAAATGCTAACCACTGGTGAGAGGTTAAAAGCTAGTTCTTACAAAATGTAAATTTGACAATTCTGCAGTGGTATTACAGTGCCTTTGAATCGTGGTCCATATACACTATATGGACAAAAATATTGGGACACCTGCTCATTAACTGTTTCTTATGAAATCTAAAAAAAATAAATATAAAAAGTTGGTGTATGTGTCTCTACTGTCCAGGTAAAGGTATTGCTGAATTGCATTCAGTGACAAGAGTGTTAGTGAGCTCAGGATGTTGGACTTACAACTCCACCTCATCTCTAACACATCCCAAAAGTATTGGACGGAGCACAATCACAGTACACAGTTCCACTGCTCCACAGCTCAATGACTATATACCCCTCAAGCCCACGCCTGGAATTAGGGCTTGGTGCTTTGAGTCCTATTGTAGGCAATATTTCTCTACAGGGACTGTGTGTGTGTGTGTGCGTGCATTTGCACATCTGTCAGCAGTGAGTGCAACCTAAAGTAGCTAAAGGGATGTCCACATTTACACATATAATGTATGTGATACACTAGACAGTCAGAAGGGAAAATCTTAAGAGATGGATCCAACTCTGAAACTGTCTAATTCACCTGGTTGCAAAGATCCTGGCCAGGTCATCCAACACATTGTTGAGCTTCACCTGCAGCTCCTTCAGGATGTCACTTGCCTCAACGTTCAGCTGAAACACACAATGCTCTTGTTGACAACAAATAAACACATTTCCAGAATGCTATCTCTGGATAACTCAACAAAACTTTTTTAGAATTTTAGATGCTGACTCACATCTTTGCCTCCCATGGCCTCAAACATCTTCTCCAGCTGTACTCGGAGCTGCTGAATGTTGTTGATCAGGATGCAAGGCTACATAAACAGGAAATTCCACACAAGGTAAATGATTCTAAATGTGCTAAATGACCAACAATTAGTAAATTACCTCATAATCTAATAAGACAACCGAAATCTCACTAACAAACTTTCACTCTAACACAATAGATTCAGATTCCTATAGAGGTTCTCATTAATCAAATGAACTAACTCAGACCGACCATACCTTTATAGCACCATCTTTCGCATTCTGTAATTAAAAGGTAAAGGAAATGCATCATGATAAGCAAAATCAGACAAATGACTAAGCAAAACGATGTTACAAAAGCATTTCAGACATTTACCACTTTCTCCTTAGTGCAGTGATTAGGGAAGTCCCTGGATATGATGTCAGCATAGGAGAGCAGAACGTTGCTTATTGTCTGAAGATTGGAAAGTCAGAAAATACACACATCATGACTCTGATTCCCTAAAGAAGTATTATTTACATTAGTTAGGGAATAAACCCTTTGACTGTTCCTTAATATTCACCTTTGCAAATCTCTTCATGTAGTGGCCCACAATCTGCGGGTCGGGGCATTCCAGCTTTTTAATGATTTCAAAGCTCTGGTTGAGCTGTGAAAAGACATCCACCACCGAGCAGGAGAAGAGAGCATGCTCTGAAGTCTGCTGGTACTGTGGGGGGAGATGAAAGAAAAAAGTGAGTGGGTGGGTCAGAGAAAGTTCCTGAAGCTTTGCAGCCTGAAAGCCAGCAGGCTATTTGTGGCCAGACACCAGCAGATGCGATTTCTCTTGTCTGGGACTAATTGGGTTGAGGTGAGGCAGTGGTGAGTCTCACAAGGGACAGAGGTGGGAAAAAAATTATCTGAAGGGCTCTCCTGTTGGCTGGGGAATGAGCTGGAGTGGCTGGGTGGCTAATTCATCAAACATTGTGAAGTGTCCTGCAGCAAGCTAGAGAACTGTGCCACCACCATCTCCCTTAGACATCACTACCTTATACAGACTATAAATATTGGAAAAAAGAAAACTACGGTTCAGTTCAGTAGAAAAAAAAAAATCTTACTCCATCTTTTTTGTCCCTTTCCAGAGCTCCATGCAGAAAGTCTCGAGAAACCTCTTCATTCTCATCTAACCACTGGATGACAAAAGGCTCGAACCACCTGCACATTGGCACAAAGGTGTATTTATTTATTTATTTTTATTGTACAGTGTAACATACTTTGCAAATGTTTTAGGCATATATAAATAATTATAATAAATAGATATTAACAATACATTGTCATTTCCAAACCTCCCCTTTAGGAAACCTAGTATTTACAGATCCAATAGCTAGTTTAGCTAATCAATGCTTAATCAAGGCCCATTGCTCTAAAAAAATTATTTGCTGCATAAGACTTATTTACAGTTCAGTAAATTTGTGTGTGTTTGTGTCAAAGGAAAGGGAGCGAAAGTCACTTACGCAGGATACTCTGGCACTCTGCTCTTAAAGAAAGGCAGGTCTTTGCAGTACTCATTGTAGAGCCACTTCACTTTGAAGTGCAGGTTCATGTAATCAGCACTTTTACACAGGCGGTTCTTTTCATGCTCTGAGTGTGGGAGAGGTGAAGACAATGACACTTCATTACAAACCAGGTGGACACAAAGAGGATGCAGCTGTATCAGTGCAGAGCAAAAGAGCATGAATCAGTGGCAGAATTTTATCTCACATCGACTGGGGCATAAATACAGCATTTAGTAAACAACAAAAGAAACACCTGTA
Source organism: Salminus brasiliensis (assembly GCF_030463535.1). NCBI lineage: Eukaryota > Metazoa > Chordata > Actinopteri > Characiformes > Bryconidae > Salminus > Salminus brasiliensis. The sequence goes on along the minus strand of NC_132894.1, from coordinate 7,795,050 downwards.
ATGTATCTCAACCTAACTGACACTTTCTACACTTTTTAAAAAAAAAACACTCACCCTCCATGGCATACTTCATGTCCTGGGCAAATAGGTTCCACATGACCTCTGCGCTGATCTTCCCAACATTCAGCTCCTGGGGAAACCTGAGTGTAAAATAAAAGTTCAGTGGAGCTCTGCAGTCTAGTCTCCTAAGCCTATTCATTAAGGTCTCTAAGAAAAGCTAGGACTAGTAAAAGTCCTGGAACTCTGAGGAGAAGGTAGACAGTCTGGTGAGTTGGCTATAAACTCACTGGTTAAGGCAAGGAGTGTAAGAATTCTTGTCTTCTTCAATGATGGAAACGATGAGGGTGATCAGTTTGGACCAGAAGTCCAAGTTCTTTATGCTTGGACCCTGCTCCTCTGGAGGAACCTCACCTTTCTTTGACTGTATGAAAAAGAGAAAGCTGTGTCCTGAAACCTCACCACAGACAGAAGCTCACACTTTGTTTAATCACTCCAAACCCCTAAGAGATGACCGGAACAATCATTATGAGCTAAAAAAAACGATTTAAGCTAACAAACAAGCAAAATTATACCAGTTGTGGCAGCTAAGCAAGATAAAGAAGAATCTTGTGGAGGCCTCCAAAATATATTTAGAGCTTCAGGGTCATTTATTTAATTCAAAGGAACTTCACTGTGTGATATTCATAAGAGTTGTTGTGCTCATTAAGCATGGACAAAAGCTATAATCTAGCTGTACTGTTGTTAAAGGAGCTGAATATCCAGAGTCAAGATCCAGAATAGCCTTGTGCCCCAGTGTTTGGCAGTGATGCTGCACCATAGAGAAGTAGCTCACCGGGTCAGTCTGGTACTCTCGGCTGTAGAGTTCATGGCAGTTGTTGAAGATGTACTCATAAGTAGAGTTGAGGCAGGCCTTCACACAGTCTTTCACAACCTGGCTAGCACGAGGAGGGCTCTGTAGCTCTTGGACCTGGGAAAACAGAAGTAATTCAGCTAGATGGACATTTTGTGAAAGCCTCTGTTTACTGTTTTTAAATGTTAAAGTTTGCCACGCACTTATCACACAGCATGAAATCAAATTCCACCTTAAAACAGCACTGCAGTTATGGTCTGCCTCATTTAAGATGGAACGTAAGAAGTAAGAAGCTGGAGAATAGCTCAAGTCTTATAAGTGCAGCCGTGTTTGTTTTTACATAAATCCCCATCTTTTAAAGTTAAAAGCAGAAATGTTATTATGAAGTAATGTGACGAGATGGTTAAATTTCCAGAAGCAGGACAATTCCACACTGTTTTAGCGAATAATATGACAGAAGTGCATGTTGAACACTCAACATCTTAAAAGAGCGGTATGACTGGCAGACTTACACTGATTAACACAGGTGTTGCTACAGTTTAGGAAGGTGTGTGCTGGGGGGTAGAAGGTCAAATGAACTAGTGGAATTATCTAGTGGAATGTAGGTTGGTGACAAACATATTGCTAACTCTAATTGTTTTTTTGGCTGACTTGGTTAGACAGGCCTAATTTAGTCTAGCCCAACTTAAATCCTTTAACAGAAATTACTTTTTCAGAAAATGTTGAATCAGAGGGTAGGGATTCATTTATATCTGATATGGTTTGGCTGATAAAATCAGTAGCTCCTTAATAATATGGCATAATAATAGCATAAATATGGCATGGTATCACTTTTCCATTTCAAGGCTAATACGTTCTGATACTCTGATTCCATTTGTTCGTATATAAGCAAAATTTATATCAACTATATGTTCATATTCATGTTCAATATATCTTTTTTAAAGTATCACCATATATTAAATAGTAAGCTCTGCATTGTGATATGTATTGTACCACCAGGTTCTTGTCAATTCGAGTGTCTATGATTTGTGTGAGTGAGATACCTTCATCCTAAAGAAAGTGATACTGGTCAGTAGGTCCACAGTGGACTTTAGGTCCTGAAGCCTCTCTGGACTACTGGCTGGGAAGTTGTTCTGTAACAGTAAAAAGAGCAAATTAAGAACATGTTCTGTAAAAGACCCAAAGAGCTAGATTTCAGTGGAACGATCACAGTTTGTCCCCATCATTCTGACCCTTTCCTGAGCAAAATCTCGACAGTCCATTTTCTAAGACCCTGATTATTTCATAACGCTGTCAGCTCTGCAAGCTCATGATCCTTATTCTTCCAATCAGACAGCATAGAGAGGAGAACTCCCTTGCCTGCAGGGAACTCGGGGAACTCCACGCTAATCTGTCTGCTGTGGTTAAAACAAAGCCCTCAGAGAGAGCCACAGTCAGAGCTAGAGAGCAAAAGAGTATTAAAGAGTGAGAGAGAGAAGCACAGACTGAGGGAGATGGAGTTAGAGAAGCTCAAACTCAGAGACCATAAGACACAATGTGAGGACACAGTACCCTGTACATGGAGAGATCAATCCTCAGCGAGTTATGTAGCTGATCCAGAAGCTTGACAAAGCGCTCTTTCTGTATGAAACATAACCCAGAAAACACATTCAAAAAATTAGACTAGTACTAACATGCTTACACTGCTTATTATTCATATGTTCTCATTGTTCTAATGCTTGTTTTTTTAAGTATGTGTATGTGTGTGTGTGTGTGTGTGTGTGTGTGTGTGTATAAATAGTGTATGAGTGACCCACCCCAAAGTTGGAGGCAGCAAAGCGATCGGAGGCAGAGACATTGTTGGTGGCCTGAGTGGTGTGGGCGTAGTAGGCATTGATGTTGGCCAGCAGAGTGCTCATCACAGCAGGCACTCCCGGGCACATGTACTTAGATGACAGACAAGCAAAGTGTCTAATGCCAAAAAGCAAAGAGAGAGAAAAAAAAGAAAAAATAAGCCAGCCATTCTCTGATTTTATTTCAGGCGAGAACCCAGTGCTGTCTGTGTGCAGAAGTAAAATGACACTCATATAAAATCATGGCAAGCATATAATAACAAATGTTAATGCTAGTGTAATTTAATGTTATTAATTGGCCTTTAGACAGAAGCTCACGTCATGGCTTGGTAAATAGATTCCACTCCATATCGCATAGCGAACTCATCCACAATCTCTTGCGGCGTCTCTTCAAAGTAGACCTTCCAGGCATCGTCCCCCTTAGCGTCCGGAATCTTCACTACCCCGTTGTTTTGGAGGTCTGTCACATAGTGAAAGAGGTTCTGCACACAGAGAGAGACAGGATTTTCAAACAGAGCACAACAAAACTCTCATCATCTCTCAAGTCTGTTTGATAAGAACCACTCAAGGCAATTTTGTCTGCCTCATCGTTATCACCATTGTCGTCCATGTGAGTTGACTGGCACACTAACCTCGTGCAGGCAGGTGTACTGGACATGGTAAGGGGCCACTGTCTCCTCTCCTTTGATCTCTACGCTGATATGCATACGGATGGCTCCTGACACAGCTGACTTGTCTGTACGCTTGTCTGAATAGGAAGCAGAGCAGTGTGTTAACATGACGCCAAGAGATCATCCAAACTGCAAGAAACCCTGAGTTTTTGTGTCATATTTTTAAATCTAGTTAATCAAAAAGGAGAAGAAAAACTACACTGTAAGATGTTAGAAAGAGTATCAATTGCGATAAATTCAATAATCACAAGCATTACAAAAAGACTAAGGACTAATTTATAAAGAGCATCAGCAGATCTACTGTAACGATACAAAGGTACTGGGGGGGGGGGTGTCAGGAACAATTTTCTTAACTAACCATAATGGCAGAATTGTTTGAGTTGTGGGGCTCAGTGTAGTATCTTGTCATGGGGCTCAAAATCCCTGGCAGTGCCCCCTGAATTGCTCATTCATATATGAGGATTTCTGTTTGTTTTGCTAAGGCTGTGCTTCTATTACACATCTTAAAGAGAACGCTGAGATTTCTTAACTCACCCAGGTTGTACCAGACGTCCATCTCTCCACTCAGTGTTCGCACCTCGATGATAGTCTGCCCCAGGAAGTCATCCGATTCTCGCTTAAACTTCTGCTTCACACGCGATTTGATGTCATCGTCTTCATCCCACACTCGTACTTTGATTCGATCAGAGGAGTTGTGGCACTCACTGAAAGCAGAGATGAGACCGGACCTAATTTTCTGTTCTATTAGACCAAGTTCTACTGTCTCTACTGAACCTGGCTCATGGAATGAATTTTACTTTGTGAGTGAGAGACATCAACTATTAAATATGGTTGTATTTTCATTATCAATTAATACTGAAGCCGTCATACTTACAAATTGAAAGACTCATCCCAGACAGGGTTAAGGTTGCCATAGATGGTCTTGGTCCTCTTCTTGGTTTTGCCCACCTGCACTGTGACATAGGGGTCACTGGAGCCAGTCTTATCCTTGGCCTGGAGGCCCTGGGCACACAGCACTGTGGAGAGGGATGGACTTAGGGTGCAGCTTATTCTGTTATATTAGTCAAAATCTTGGGTTTTAACCCAGAACAAAACTCCAATACCTATATAACCTATACCGCCAACATGCTTTGTTGTCATATTAAAGACATTTTGAAGTGAAGTATACTTTTAAAGTTTGATGGGTATGTATACTTTTGCAGAGTTGTTTGTTCTTCACACATACACCGATCCTCCAAATATTGAGTTGGTAAAAGAGTAAATAACAGTAAGTATTTTGTAAGTATCTTTTAGGTTCTTTGCTCTCAGCACAGATATTTTTATGCATTTACATTTATCCTCCTTCACTATTTTCAAGTCAGCAAAACAGTCACCCACACACTCATCTATAATGCTCAAAGGTGGGTTGTTCTGCATAACAAATGCGGAGCCTGTGCAACGCTTCAGAGTGTTTTGATCAACAGGAATGCTGGCTTGTATTCTTGTTAGTGGATTGGCCCAATTGTAAAGAAATTCCCTGTATATAATAGAATATTTTAATGCATAGTAAGGATAAACAAGAATATACTAGAATAAACAGGAATAACAATGGAATTTGTGTTAATTTATACATAGCTGTCTATGACCAAGAAGCAATTTATATAGTGTTCCTCTTAGTTCAACAGCCCAACAGATAATGTAGGTCAGAAAAAATAGTTGCCATTGTTCAGCTGACTCCCCACCTGTGATGCTGATCTTGGCTGACCACTTGGATGTTCCATCCAGGACGCTCTGCTTGACCTGCTTCATCTGAGTGACGTGAGTGGCCTTAACCACTCCGAACACATCCTGGATGAGCTCGAAGATCTCCGGCTTGTTCCTTTCTCTGATCTTCATGCGGTCCTTCAGCACCATGATGATGTTCTGTGTGCGGTCCTCTGCGCCATGCTTAGAACTCTTCTCTGCCGCTCCTATAAGAAAGGACATAAAAAAGGAAAGGGGAGATGGAAAGAGTGAGGAAAGCACATACAGCACAAACAGCTCTACTGACTCTCATTACTGATTCATTAGTAAGCTTCAAAACATTTCCGTTTTGGAGCTTCAAAACATTTGCAGAAACAAGATTTCAGAAAATATTAAAATTAGAGCTCCACTGCAGAAATGCAAACACAGGCTACATGTACTAAATAGTAATATAAAGAGTTTGTGTATAGTGGGATTGGTATCATGTTTACACGTTAATTACAGAAAAGACAGATCGGGTGTTTCAACAAGAAAAGAGTTTCACAGACGTCCTAAAACAAGGCCTTACTCTGCAAACAGTCAGCATTCAGTAGGTCCTGGCACTTCTCGTGGCATTTAACACCACACTCGGTGCATCTCATGCCCTGTCGTGCGATCCCCCACAGCAGCCCTTCGCACTCATAGCAGTAGGTGGGTGTCGTAGCTGTCCACACCTCAAAGTTATGGGGTGTAGTACAGGATATGGGATAGATAAGAGCCTGGAGGGTCTTCTTATACACATGACTCTTCTGCATGGGCAAAACAATTAAGAGTGATAAAGAAAGGAGGGTAATCCAGAGGGGTAAGAATCAAGAGAGGATGTGAAAGAGAGAGTGTGTTAGCATACCAGCTCTTCATTGTTGAGAGTGCTGGAGGCCATAGCTGAGGTAATTCCAGCCTTGCGCGAGTTCTGGACGAGGGACTGAGGCAGAGAGCAAGAAAATAATGTGTAAGTGTACAAGATCTGTGTGCATAAGTTGTACATAAAGGAATCGAGATTACAACTAAAACATTGTGCTATTAGAACCCCAAGTTATGGAACTCGTGCACTATTTTTCTGGTTGTTTATTGATTGGGATAATCTACTTGCATATGAAGACAGTTCTCTATTGTCATGCTCTTTTTCCCAACTATTCCAGACTCACCATTGCCTGTTTGGGGCAGAAGGAAGAAGGAAAAGGAAAACAGAAAAGTGTATTACTATGAAGACCAAACAACCAGACCATTGTTTTATAAAATCACAGTACATTAAAAAGCAGACAGACCACTCTGAAAAGGCCTTTGTAAAGATCTAAGCCTCTGAGAGATCAATGGAGAGTACTCATAAAGCAATACACACTGTCTGATCCACAATAACCAAATTTGGAAAAATGCTTGTGTTTCTGTAACACAGTGGTAGGTAGGACTGGGCCATTAATCCACAATTACTCAAAATGAATCCTTTTTTCTTTTTCAGTTTATAGTACAGTATATATTTAAATACTATCACAAGTGTAGTCATGTGATTCCGCCCTGTCTGATCTGCAACATGAAAGCAACATGGAGGAGAACTAGAAAAAATGGAGCCATCTGAGCAACTCGAGGATCTTATACAATCGCTCATTAATCATAATCGAGCTAAAACTTTTAATTAATCGTGATACTGATTTCATATTGGCTAGCACTAGGAAAAGATAAGAGAGAAAAAGAGAGAAACACGGTGAGAAGAAGAAGAAGAACAGCAGGATGAACATGAGATAAGGAGGAGCACAAGGAGGCCAGTTTTTTGTGTCCCAGATGAACTGTGTTTGACACGCGTTTTAATCCTGTTCCTGTCAGCACTTGTTTCTGTCAGGCTGGGCAGCTCCGGCTCTCAGAACTCCTGTGGGTGCCGGTAAGCTGGATTAAAACAGACAAACCGCTGGACTATTTAGTGCAGTATGCTAATTTTCCCTCTAGCTTTAACAGGGATTGGAAGTGTGAAGCATGGAGCAGGGAGCGGTGCTGCTGAATGCTCTGTCGCAGTGTGTCACAGGGTTTGTGTCAAGAATGATCAGTTTGAGACAGGAGCGCTCAGTCTGAGTCACAGCGTTCAGCCTGAGTCAGGATTTACAGAGTCAGGAATGTTCACTTTCAGCCAGGGGTGCTGAGCTGAGTCAGGCTTGGCTCAAAACTAGAAGAGCCTTGTCTGGTTGCTTCTTCTAATCACTTTACTGCAACCCTGGTTCTGGAATGGATGCTCAATCTCTGGTTTTAATTAAACTACATCCAAATATTTTCCAAATATTTTGCAAATATATGCCTGTATCATAGTAAGAGATGATATCTGTATAGTTCAATAAGTACAGACTGTAGTCCATCTGTGTCACTGCAGTGCTGAGAATAACCCCCCACCCAAATACTACCTGCTCTGTGATGGTCCTGTGGGGTTCTGAATATTGAAGAACGGGGTGAAAGGAGGCTAAGAAAGTATGCAGAGAAACAGACGGAAGGAGCCATCTATATGGTAACACACTTAAAACTAAATAATCAATACTGATTATATAGACCAAAACCAACATCAACACTACCCTGGACACCCATGATCCTGAACACAGAAGTAGTGGTCAGAGAAAGAACTAAAGCTCTAAAGTCTAAATGTACATTTTCTTTAATGGGGAAATCTGATACAGTGAATGAATACGGCTATTTATTTGTTAAAGAACGGTGTTACAAGTACACAGCACATCAGCACAGTGTATTCTGGGACTTTGGTGTGGTATAGCTTAGACAGATGTAACAATTCTAAGAAGCTGAAAGGGAGAAGGAAACCATAATGATGTGACTTTGAAGAGAAAGGGAAAACAAGAGAGTGAGTTTGAAAGAGAGAAAGAGAGGATACGCTTCAATCATCTGCCCTGAGTCAATACGATGAAACAACTTCTTGTTTTGATAGAGGGACACACAAACACCCACATCACAAACAAGCAAACGTACAGGTTTAATAAAACCAGAACCACAAGAGACTGGATCTGGACTGAAGAAAAGTGCAGAATCAAAAACAAAGTACAGAGAACAAACAGGCTCAGAAAGTAGGCCAAAGAGGGGACAGGTTCATACAGAGAGTACATTACTCAGCAAGAGAGCAGAGATGCTGAGAGAGTGAGTGTACAAACTCATTTGTCAAAGTTGAAGCCTGAGCTGAGTAAATCTTAAAGAATGCCCAACCCAGAAACCAAGCGTGACCAAAGCATGCCAGTGAAGTTAAGACTGTCCCATCTTACTGATGGATTTGGGCCTCATTTATGTTATGTACAGCTCTTTAAATACCACAACCTTAGGCTGACCAAGGACAAGGAGACTGTAAATATGACTCACCAAATCTCGGACCAGTGGGATGGCCTTCCGTTTGCGCAGGTCAGGCATGCTGTCTATGCTGTACAGAGCACCTCCAGGCCTGAGAAAAGATGTGGATTTAGATTAGAAGATTTAGAGCAAACGTGAGCCAAAGGAGAAGCACTAAAGGTAACCTTATTCCTATCATCTTTTCTTAGCATTTAGTTTCTTGTTGTATGTATTTTTGAGAGCATAAAAATGGGCAACTGTGCAAAAAAGTAGTGTGGGCCCTTCAAGTTGCCAGATTTTGAAATCATGCATAAACTTATTGGTCACCTAATATTAAGCCAGTTGAATGAATACTTTATTATGACAAAGAACTGTGCAAAAAGTACTTTGTCTCACCAGTAATTTGTCACGTGTCTCACCAGCACTAGACGTCATATGGTTTTTAAGCTAAATTGGGTTGGCCTGTAGACTTTTTTTAGTCCAAAGAAAGACACTGACTAAGCATAACCCAGTTTTCAATCTGATTTGGTCCAAATTTAGCCAAAAGTGGACCACATATATCCCTTATATAGCCATGATTTTGATGAAAAAGTACACCCAAACCCAAACTCATATTTAATAACTGGTGTTCAAAAATCTTACACAAACGTCTTGGCAAGGAAAGAGACAGGTAAAACCAATGCGTTCGACGTCTGCTCCTACAGCAGTGAAGGACCTCTACTTAATGCAGGATGTTTAATTTAGATATAGAGATGTTTTTTTCCAAGCAGCCCTGACGACCTGAAAAAGACAGCTTTTCATATACCAATGCTCTTAAGATGTCATTCAAAGTCGTCTTTCTAGTTTTTGCTGGATGGGTTCACTCTTCCATATGAATGTGTGCATACACCTGTGCACAGTACTGGAAATGTATTCATATGCACTTATTTACTTGTTTTACAAGAATATGTTTTGTTGTTTTTGCAGATGGACAATTGGGTTTTGTAGCTAGTGAATATCTGCATAAGCTTAAGTATCATTATGGTTTACTGGAGGTATTGTTCACATGCATATTGTTAACTAGTTAACATTTAGCCAAAAATTAGTACTTTTGATCCATTACAAAAATCAAAGGACAGCGCTAGGGTCATGTTGTGGCACTCTTCTACCTTCTCCAGCTCACTCACCCTGCTTGAAGAAACAATGATGCCAGTCCAGGAGTCTCGCCCCGGGCCTGCAGACAGCAGAGACACACGTTCAGACTCAGAGCTCCATCAATTACCGCTTCCTCCCTCTGCCAAACTACATTTAAGTCCTCGTTTACTTCATTTCGAAACCCACAGACTGTCTTTTCATCGAGTATTGCTCCTATTAGAGGAAAAGGCCATAGTCTGATTTGTGACAGGACCCAGAAGGGGCCTAGAGACCTGCGCCTGCTGCTCTCATTGACGTCACAGCCAGCCATTGTGCATAATGAAAACGGATTCGTGCGCCAGTCGTAACTTTATCTATGATCTTCATTTGGCCATTACTGAAAATCTTGCTCCTAAGTTGATGGCAGCAGCTCCTCAGCAGGGAGTCCAGTTATCTCAGCCCACACAGAGACACACCCACCTTTCTGACAGCTCATCCAGTTTCGGCCAATCAGGAGAGAGCAAGACATGGCAATCGAAATGGCAATGACACAAAACTGAAAAGAAAAGAAAAACAACGATGGGGTGGATGACAAACAGAAAACGGGGTGAACTAAACCTTCAGAAAAAAACTGAACAACAATCAACTAAATAACAAATGATTTTGAAAACAACAACAGAAAGAATAATAGTAATGAAAAACAGGCAAACAAAGGAATGAAAACACAGAAAACCTCCAAACCTACTGTACCAAATGTTCATGTGGCAAATGTGAATGATGCACTAGCACTAGCTAGTTGCACTAGCTCTGCTGTTTCTGTACGTTCCCTTTGGTTGATCAACGTCAGCTACAGCAAATGGCATGAATTCCCGAGCTAATGGGTAAACAGAGAGCCGTTGAGGGAGTCAGCAAAAGTGTGGAGCTGGGCTACAGTTACACTCACCTCCTGCAGTTGAAGGCGCACCCTGTTGAAAAGCCGAAGCCAGTTAGCTTTAGCCCGCTCAGCAGGGTCCACCGGCTCCTCATGCCTTGCCACACTGAATAAAGAGAAATAAAGCATTTCATCATGTTCACATTATGCTTTTATTTATCTGCCTCTTTGAATGTGTAGCTCTTGGTCAAAGTCTAGGCCAAAGTTAGTTCTCAACCCTGGGCCTAGAGTACCCTTTCTAGGTTTTCAGGTCCGTTTTAGAAAAAAATCTCTAGTATGAAATCGGCCTTTTGCTTAAAGAAATATTAATAATAATAATAATAATAATAAATCCTTTCTATGTTTAGAGAAGAGAAAAACGCATCTTTACTGTATGTCTCGCTGTAAATCTGGGGTTGGCTGTGGTGGAAAATAATTTAAAAGGCAAGCTGTTACTCAGAATTCAAAATGCAGAAGTCAGTCTATCCATATCGGCTTCACTGGTTACCACCAGCATTCTATATTCAGCACAAACGTCTGCTTCTAACTTTTAAAGACTTTCATGGTCTAGCCCTTGCATACCTAACTGAGTTTACTCATCTCTACAGTCCCTCACACACCCTTCAATTATTTGGTACTGGATTTGTATTTCTGCCCTGCTCTAGAATTTCCTCACTGGCTGGCCGGTTGTTCAGTGCTACAGCTACCAAACTTTGGAAGTCTTTACCGCAAACTCTCTGTGACTGCTCCAGCTAGTTTTTACTATTTATAAGACATTGCATTTTTTTCTCTCTCAGTCTATAATAATATAGAATGCAAAAAAGTTGGTTTTCTTTTCTAAGTTATCATAATGACCTTTCTGGGGGAGCCTCTGTTTTCTCAGGAAGAGGTTCGGGTGGATGCTCAGTGATTGAAGGCTCAGTCGGAGGCTTTGGTTCCTCCGTGGGCTTTGGTGCAGGTGTGGGTGGCACTGTTGCAGGGACGAAGGGCTCCAGGTGGGAGTCCAGAGGTGGGCTGGGGGTTTTTCTGAAGTCTTCCAAGCTTTGTTGCTTTGTTACGGCCTCTACGTGAGGCTCCATAGGCTGGAATGGAGGCTGGGTCTGAGGGGGCTGCTGCTGTTGCTGCTGGTGCAGAGAGGCCTGCTTCTCCAGAGGCGGACGACTGCTGGGGGCCTCTGGGGCTAACGAGGGAGCAGCGCTGGTTGGGGTGGGGGTGTAGGGTGGCTCTTGGTCCTCACTGAGTGTACCATCCAGAGGATACTCTTCATCCTCTTCATAGACCATCCCCTCTTCCTCTTCCTCATAAGCATAATCCCCTTCCTCCTGCTCGTACATCTCTCCGTCTTCGTCCTCGTACAGCGCGCCTTCCTCTCCGCCATCTTTGATGTAGCTGCCCTCGTCACTATAGACGCCCTGAGGCTCGTCCGGGTCCCAGCCGGGTGAGTCTTTGCCGTAGCTGACTGAAGAGTGGCAGGAGTGATAGGAGTCGTTCTCGTCGTAGAACTCTCCAGATCCGCGAAAACTCTCGCCGTCTTCAGGGCCGAACTCCTCGCTCAGCTGGGAGCTGCCGCGGCTCAGCTCGCCCGACGAGGCGTAGCGGCTGGAGCCCGTGGGACTGCGGAAAGAGAGAGGAGTCAGACGCAAGCAGGAGAAGAGCAACGGGGGAAGCAAAACTAGGACAGGTGCTGTTAAGGTTCATTAGGATAAGAGTCAGAGTGTGCGGGGAAAGAAGTGGGAGCACTGAGCACAACGAGGTAAGAGGTACAGGTGTATGTTAAAGGTATGGTCTATATGTGTTTGTGAGTGAATAAGTGTGTGTGTATGTGTGTGTGTAGACAGACAGTGTGGAAGGCCAGTATAACGGCAAAAGATGTTCAAGTAATTACTACTAATTAGGTAATACTGATTAGAGCTGAAGAAAGCAGATGGCACAACTCAGATACAGCATATAAACAAAGGAGCAGTCTCTACCACTGTGGGAACCCAAAAGACAAAAGCAGCATAGAACCCAAGGAACAGACAGCAGTACTAACAAATCCGTCCACTTAAAAGTGAGTGAAAGTGAGAGAGAGAAAGAGAGAGAGAGAGAGACAGAGAAAGACTCATTTTTACTTCATTTCATTATGGACCATCAGGTTCAATAAAGTTTAAAAGACAAGATAAGTAGCTAGAATGTTTAACAGGCAGTGAGCCATTGAAAGAAAAGTGTCAGAGTGGCAGACAGGAGAAGACATGAGTAGCATACACACCACTCACCCAGACACACGACACAGACACACACCTATCAAGCCTCCTCTGAAGTTAAGCTGAACTCAACTATTTATCTCTGACAACTTCTATCCCTCTCTCTCTCTCACTGCCTTACACATACACATACACACAAACCATTCCCTCTGTAGCTGTGTCTCAAATCGAGGACTTTTAGTGCATGTACTGTGCCCATGCTGGGGAGAGCAACGGGACGTAGTGCTCATACACAACTGTTAGAAATGTCACTAAAGGTGGGTAATATGGTATAAATACAATGTCATAGTGTTTCAAAAAATACTCTATACTGTTTACACCCAATTACTGATACAGTAAATGTCCAAATATTTGTGGACACCCCTTCTAATGCATTAATTCAGCTACTTTAGTTTGCACCCACTGCTGTTGAGTTGCACACAGATGTGCAAATGCACACATACACACACACACACAGCTTGTCTAGTCCCTGTAGAGAAATAATGCCAATAGAACAGGATTTTGTGGAGCACATAAACATGAACCCATTGGAGCTTTCCTAATGCCAGGTGTGAGCCACAGATGTATAAAGCCCCCCAGCATTGAGCTGTGGAGCAGTGGAACTGTGTTCCCTGGAATGATGGTTGGTGTTCCATCCAATACTTTTGGAATGAGTTGGGAAGTTGGGGATGAGGTGGGGTGGCTCTTATTTGCTATCAAATCCTCACAGCAATGCTCCAAAATCTAGTAGAAAGCCTTATTCTTTGGACAGTAAAGACAGTTACTATAACAAAAGCAGGATACACTCTTTTTAATATTCCTGATCTCAGAAGAAACAATGAATGAACAGGTGTCCCAATACTATTGTCCATATATTGTATGTTACAATATTTATGTTTTAGATATCTAATAAATTGACACGGACAAGGATAATCAGTCTACAGAAGATTTTATTTACCACAATTAACCAGGACTGATTATGGTCTATTTACAGAAAACATGTAGTTGGTCAGGTAGTGATGATATCCATAACAGGCTCAGAAAAGCATACTGAGATGCAATTGATCATTATATCTGTGAGTCACCACACACCAAGCCTGACGCGTTTTCCCTTTTGTGCTCTATAAACGAGGCTAAAACTCAACAGCACTCATGAATTTCCATTTTCCCCTTTTCCTCAGCTCTCTGTCTGCTTTTGCTCTCTTTATTTTACCTCCTCCACATGAGTGATCATTAGCGGGTCTTTGTGGACATGAACAGACTATGGTGCACCTAGACACACTTACAAAATGTCTGTATAAAGTCACTGTAAAGTTCTCACCATCATTCCCCACCTTTCAAATCTGTTCTGTCATATATTTTCTTTTACCTCTGCATGTTTGTAGTAATATAAGCTTTTGTGTTCTGCTATGAACAAAATGAGCTGTAAAATTCTGAAAATAGAGAATCTTCAACTGAGAAATATATGCAGCGTCATAGTCCCTCAGTTTCTGACTCTGTGTTGAAAGACATTGTTAATATACTTGTTAATATACTTTGTGTTATACATTGTTAATATACTTTTTTTTGTTTTCAAAAAGTGCATGATCAGCAAACAATTTTACATGCACTTGAAGTGCATAATTATTATTGGTTGTACAGCAGAATAATTAGCTGAATAATTAATTGAATAATTGATTAATGGACATTTCCTCATTAGGTGAGGTGAGACATGAGATCTTTAGATGTAAAATGTGAACAAAAATGTATCCATGGACGCAAGGAGAAGCTGCTCTGTGCTAGATTCCTTTGCTAATTTACTCAACGTTTCTCAGAAGTGTTTTACAAACATAATTCACTTGAATTTAGCTACATGACTACTGTACATGGGTACTGTAATTGAATATTTAATTATGAAATTACAGTTTAATAGTATTGCTAAACAGAAGTAATTACTCTTAATTTGCAAATGTTTAAGTCAATTACTGCTTGGTAATTTGTCATTTTCATCTAATGAAAAACATCCGTATTAAGGCAATACCGCCCTAGAAAAATTTAGAATACAGTGTGAGTATAGTGTACAGTGTTCGAATTGAGACACAGGGCCTATTTCTCACCAAACAGATCTAGCATCCCTCTTCTCTCACAGAACCTCATAATTACCAACACAGAACAAAGAACACAGACAAGACCACTGAATCCAGAGGAGATCACGCAGCAAAGCATGTCCCCTTCTGCCACGGTCCAATCCATCCACGCAGCCCTGCCAGCTGCCAGCTCCAGGCACAGGCTTTCCAACAGCTATGTAATTACTGTTGCTGAAGTTAGACACACAGAATCATACAGTGGCCCTCTAACTCTGTCAGGCGTTGGACAAGCAAATAGCAGCCTACCAGCAGAAAACACACACCACACTCCTTAAATTCGCAACTCAAACACACTGAGCTGACCTGACATGGCACTAAAGTTGGACTTCACAGCACAACAGGTAGCGGCAACAACCCAAAAGAGACATTCAAGGGCCAGGCACCACAGCATGTGTCACAACAGCATCATCAAATACACAGCAGTCACGGTACAGCATTAAAATAGAGAGCGAGAAAAAGAGGTACAGATATAAATATATATATATATATTAATATAAATGTAGAGAACGCATGTAAAAGATAAGGGGGTTTGTGCGCATGCATGCAAGCACAGCGAGGACCACAGGACCAGACATGTCCAATTCCACGACATTATCACAGCGGGACGGAATCACAGGCTGGAGCAGAAGGAGGAGGAGGAAGAGGAGGGTGGAGGTGAAAGGAGCTACAGAGACCCACCTATCGGAGAGAGAGTGCCTACTGTCTAAGGAGTACTGGCGGCTGGTCCGCCTGCTTGAGCCGGAGGCCGAATCGAGATCACTGCGGCCGTTGGTGGCGGAGTCTAAACTATCATAGCGTCTGGGAGGAGGGAAGGGGAGGGGACAAGGCAGGAAGAGGAGGAGCATAAGTTACGACTTCTTTGCATCAGGCTTTGAAAGGACAGCCATGGTGAACTCAACGTGGCCCAATGTAGCTGGTTGGTTCACCAGGCTGCATAAAGACTCTTTATACAAGCTGTCTGATAAATACAGCACAAATACAGTGTGTAGCCATTCATTCATGGATTAAAAAGACGTTACAAGGTGTCGTATAAACAACCTCTTGGTGAGTGTGCCTGGCAAAGGGGGTATGGAGTCTTTATGTGCTAATGCATCCCACCATGCAATGCAAAACAGTTTGGGGAACACCTGCTTTGAATGATAACATGGACAGGAAGCTGATGCTCCTGTTGGAGAGGCTGAGAGGGGGAGGGGTGCAAAACGAGCATTTATGAGAGAGCGCTGGCTCGTACGTGCCTCCGATAATCGAGTCAAGGGGGCGCCAGTGAGCACCCATGGTGTGTATACAATGACTGCTCATCCATGGGCTTGTATACAGGGACCAACGAATACTGTGAGGAAGTTGACAAGGATTTTGGTGAATTCACAGTTGCACATAAGTTATCCACTGAAAGAGATCTAGGATATGGAATTACAATCTACAGTCCTGCAGAGCAAGGTAGTCTGAAAAAAGAAATGACATGTAAAAAAGTTTAAATGCTGCTTACCTCATGGCCCTCTGATTATCGTAGTCATAGTCCTGCATGTCGTCATAGCGGGAGGTGTGGTGCATGTGTCGAATGGGGTACTGGTGCATGGAGGCATTGGGCTGGGATGTGGTGTAATAGGGAGGAGGGATGCTGTTGCTTGTCTCGCTGCGGTAATCACTGTCTCTGTCATCTACAGCGCTGTCTGGATCTTCATCTGGAGAGATACATGTAATAGTTAAGTCTATTACAGTGCACAAGGAGGTTTAGTATATCCTGCAATGCTGGACCAGAGCAACAGCTGTTTGGCTACAGGCTTAAAGTACTGTTTCAGTCTCCAATAAACCTCTGAAATTGCGGCATCATTCTGTTGATCCTGTCATGCTTATACAAGGACACTGCAGGGCTGAGGAGTTTTTCTCTATGGAGTTTTTCTTCAATATTGTGTCCAATATGATATTTTTGCAGTACGTACATACCAATAAAACTCCTAAAAGTCTGTAAAAAGAAAACTACCATCAAAACTCCCATATGACTGCAAAAAAACTGCATGAATATTTAGCTCAGTCAAGAGGATGCAGCATTGCTTACACTAACATAAACCTTAACTGTGACCTTGTCACAAAACTCAATGTTTGAAGTATGCTACAGAATGTCTAGTAAAGCCAGATGAGTTTTTTGGAAACAAGTGCTGGGATGCATGACTTCAGAGGCCTGTTGTGTATTGAGTAAGATTGGGATGCTAGCTTTTAGGTAAACATTTTAATGATAACTGGAATATATAGTACTGCATGACAACCTGGGTCTATACATAAAATCCATGTGTTCCTACAAGCTCAAAAACAACAACAACAACAACAACAACAACAAAAAACACAAAGTTGCTTACTTTGTTGGTCCCCCCATAGGCTCCAGTTACCTACAAGAGAAATGAGGAAATCAGCTGCAGACAACACAGTCAATTATGAAAATAATGCAAGCCACTCCATGGCCGCGAAAGAGCAGGTGATTCATAAATCTAGGCAGTGAATCTATGCCAGACGTGACACGGGTGTAAAACTGGACATTAGCAGAGGGGGAGAGTGACCTTGCTGCTGCAGGCTAACTGTGATCAGGGCACAATGTTAGCATCAAATCATAATCAAAGACTGTCTACTGTCTAGCCACAGATGTCAGTCCAGCCTCCTGTTTACTCCTTTTAACTGCTTAGGCTTCAAATATTACTGCATGATGTCTATCCTGGGCCCTTTGTGCAACCATATGCTCATAACATATTCTGTTCACAACAAAACACTTATGATATAGACCCTCTGATAGCTTGTATATCCTGAGATGATGTTTAGTGCTTCCCACCTGTCAGGGGGCTTGGCTATTAATCTTGTGAAATGGGTGTCTGTGTGTGTGTATACTCACAGCACTGTGTTGATGGCACTGGAAGTGGTCTCTCGTGCTCCTCCTGGTAGGCGTACTGTAGCAACAATAAACAGTACATACATAAAATAAAAGACTAATAAATGAAGTACTGCAAGATATGTTTTAATATTATAATAATATTATATAATATTATATATAGTGTTTAAAATTTATGTCAGTGGAACAGTGCCAGACAGTGCAGTTCAGAGATCCACTGGGATGAGAAGAAAGTTAAAAAAGCCACAGTTCACTCAGGTTGTCTGAGGGACAGACTTGCTCAATTAAAAACTGCTCTGCCCTTCTGGCTCAGTGCCGTAGTGCTGAAACTCAAAAGGCTAGAATGAGAAAACTCACATCTTGGTCCCTCATGGCATTCAGCTGCTCCAGTTTCTTGGCCCAGTAGCGAGCCTCCTCCTCTGGAATGTCTAAAACCAAGTAGTTTTTGGTTACATGAAGCAGTTTTAGTGCATGTCACCTAACCAGCACAAAACACACACATTTATTGTAAGCTTACCTAAAGGTAGCTCAAAGCGGGTGTCCAGGAGCACACGGTGGAACGTTGGGTCTTTGGTGCCACAAATCTCATTTTCTGCCATGATGACCTGTGAGTCTAAAGTCAGCCATTGCCCTGGTCCTTCCTGTTATACAGAAAATCAAGATTACTACATATGGTCACTGGCAATGGTGGGTAGTAATGCTAAACATCTACTTGTTGCATTTTCTTAAAGGTTCCTAAGAATGATTTATGGACATTTTGATGTAAGTAGCAAGTATGTGACTTTGGTTGGGGCGAAAATGCTCAGATACGATGTTACAAGCCTGTATGCAACCTTGGTATTTTGTCTCAGAATGAAAGTAACACTGATTTTGCTTTTAGTGATGGCTTGTTTCTAGGGAAAAAAGAATTGGCACTGGCAACAGTTCACAGAACCCACATAATATAACATTGCCCAGACTCACTTCCCCGGGTTTGGCTTTCTTGGGTCGTACCACAAAATAAATTAGCCGGTGCATTTTCTTCTGATGTGCGTTTAGCTTCAGTTTGATTCAACTGAGACAGTTAGTTTTCAGAGGAGTGAAAGATGAACAGAAGGGATGGCAAAATCCGGCCCGCTAGCGTTAGATTTTAGCCTAGTGTGGAACTCGGTTGCTTTTCTTGCTTTCACATCGTCACATGCAGAGTTAGACGCAACCCATATTCCCATAACTAGCAGAGTCTGGAGGTGTTCTCCAGTATCAACAACACCACATAACCACATAAGACTTACATAACAGTTTTTGCGATCACATTTTAGGATTGTTGGATACTTCTTTACGCATCTTGCAGTCTACTTTTGGGCTGAACATGCTAGGACGGCCTCACATGGCCATGTTGGCAGTTGCTTCATTTGTAATTGCATGTGTTATATTGCAGACAGTGAAACAGCTGATTACTAATTGTTCTGATATCTTTTTAAAACCCCTTCCCAGACTCACTGGTATGTACAAACCTTTTATGAATGTTTCATTGATCTCCAGTAATTTCTTATTCCACACCTCTTATCATTATGAGATCAAAAGTTACATGGTTTGTTGCTGCTGGTCATTAAACCAATCAACGTCACTATTTAATTCCACTCTAACACCAAGCAAGGCTGGTCTGACGCTCATTCTGAAATGTATGTGTTAGAGCAGGGAACGTTAAAATGTATGCAGGGTTAAAAAACCATTGATCTATGCTTAAAAAAACTATTATTTGCTGTTCTGAAATGCCAGTTGGACAGATTCTGCATGTGTCTGCCTACAGAGAGGTTGAGCAGTACTACAGTCTGTTGGGGGTACAGAGGCCATCTGCACCATACCTCATTGGACTGACGAATGCTGCGCAAAGGGATCCACAGGGTGCCCACCATGGTGTCCCAGATCAGGCCTTTGTTCCAAACCTCCACCGTCAGTCCCAGATCCAGCCTGTTAATCTCACTGGGGTGAGAGAGAAAAAGAAATAGAGACATTCACAACATGGCCACAAGAAAAACATATTGCATGACACAGTAAATGTCAGGATTTGCCACAACAGCTTTATATAAGTGATGTAACCATGACCTGCCTGTTCAAATGGCATTTTACCCCAGAAGTAACATTATTAGGCTGTCTTGAGATCTAATATGTCACAAATATAAGCCCCTTGTTACATTAGATTTGAGTGTTTTAGTTGAGGAACACAAATGGGAATACAAATGATCATACACAGACACAAGCCAAACCCTAGGGCTGGGTCAATGCCACCGGTACTGGCATCTCCGCTTAGCACTCTGTTCCACTCCACAGGAGGGCGGTCTCTTTGCTCCAGCTAATCCTAATAATAGCCTCAGCTTTGATATCAAAACCAGGCATTTTGTGCCTGAGATCAAGTTGCTAATCTTGGAAAGGGCGGTGGGTGATAGTGCTGCAGTAGACAATGGACACTGATAGCACACAGGACATAGGACTGTTTGAATAAGGTGGCTTAAAGAGCAATGGAGCGCAAAGCACTACAGATCAAGGTGGTCAAATTTAGAAAAGCAAGGCTTTGGAATTGTTGCAGACAGGGAAGAGCAATGTGATGATGTAGAGTCATGTGAAAAAATAGGACACCCCATGGAAACTTTTTTTCCTCCTTGCACATCTCCCATGAAAATCCTACTTGTGCAGTCCCTATCTGATGGCAGATAAGTACTGTGGCAAGAGCTACCTGTAGGTCTAATGATCATATTTTAGGATTGTTGGAGACTTCTTTACGCATCTTGTGGTCTTCTCTAGAGCTTAGCTTGCTAGGATGGCCAAATCTGATGTTGGTGGTTGTTTTGTTATATTACCTCCATCAATACTGTTCAAATAGAAAATCAAATGTATCTTTAGAAAGGGCTTCTGTAATTTCCCTTGCACTGTCTCTTAAGATTAAATGTACTTTACTTTTTATCACATATTTTGGCTGTAACCACCCCCCCCCCCCCCCCCCCCACTCCCAATTGAATCCAGTGCCAGGCATCATCTATGGACTCTGGGGCAAAGTCTTCAGAGAACTGTGTGCCTGACGCTACCCAGGGAGTTCCAACTGTTGCCTGAGAAAATAACAACAATTCCCACTTACAGCAGCTAAACTGAACACTAGTCAACCGTGCTGACTCCCAACACTGCTATGAAAGGTTTAATGTAAGATTCTAAGAAGGAGGATCAGTGAAGAAAGGCCTATTACTTACACATGCTGAAAATACATAATAAATACATAGAATCTCTCATTCTTCTAAAAGAGGAAGACTTACAACATGAAGTCTTGTTCCCAACATGGCTGACTGCCTCGCACTGCAATGGTGGTGCTCTTCACATTCTGCACCTTAAGTGTCACATAGGTGTTGAATTTCTCTGTAAAGAAAGACATGATGAGTTGAGCATATGAGCTACAAGCAAGAACTATAATCTAGAGGAAAAATGGAAGAAAACTCAGATCTGTGACCCACCTTGTGGTCCATCTAGCTTGGCTTTTTTCACTGTAACAAAGAGGGAGAGAGAAAAAAAAATGGAGGGCTCAGAAGAATAAATAAAATGAAAACATATGAATCGACACATGTTCTGTATTATAATCAGTAATGTAATATATACATCATAATAATCTTTGATAAGAACATTATTACATCCAGAGGTGTGTAGAAATTAGTCAAATTTACTAGGTTATATTTAATAGGCCCATATCCTGCATGTTCATGTAGTTTTGTTTTTCCCCAAAGTCCACATATGATTTTTGTGTGGGTTTGTGCACGAAATATTGTCATAACTAATTTTTACACAACCAACATTTACATTTCCAACCTCTTTTTATCCTGTAAAATTACACATGCTGTGAAATATGTAAATGTTTCTCTGTTCTATGTGGCTGTCCTGTATTGGTCCTAATTAGCGATGTTTGTTCCAATCCAGTGGATCGGGAATGTGGCTGATCCAGGCATATTTTAACAGATTGGGTATTGGCTGTTTTAATTCCCATCCAGTTCTGAGTCTTTGTTTTAACTTTGTTCTGAGCAGCATCAAGATGCCATTTACGGACATTATTCCCAGTCGGCAGTAGGACTGCACAATAATGCAATAAGAAAATTCACCCTGTTCTCATATATCTACCATCATTCAACATCATTCACTTTACTTTAATCTTCAATACACAGAGTGCCTTATTCATTTCGTGACATGTTGGATCATTGGCTTCTCCTTAAATCTAATGATAGTTTTTGTATTTTGTAATATTGCAATATACATTGCAAAGAAAAACGGCTGCACCCTAGCCGGCAGCAGCAAGGACGTTTTCTTTTGCGGTGGGAGAACTGCATGCCTTTCTTTGTTTTTAAACCAGCACTAAAGAGCACATTCAGAACAGAGTGGAGGCTAACACTAATGCTAATACACAAACGCTATAGAAACCCAAACACAGCACATTCACCCAGTCCAGAGTGTGAACCACTATACACACACACACACACACACACACACACAAATTGATTCAAAATGGTCAAGGATGTGAGTCAGACTGGACTATAAGATATTAAACCCACTATAAAACAGTCATTTTAGGAAATGTCTATATATTAAATACTAAACTAAATCAACCAGTCCAGAATGTCTCATTATAGAAACCGCTACTAAAAATAAAGAGATTTCACTTCAGTATTAATCAGCTGCTCATCTTATCTGAACTGTATTATTCATTCAAACACACAGATCGGATCCGAATGTATCAGACAATACTCATCAAGAGACTCCGAATACCTTGATCAGAACATCCCAAGCCCTAATTCAAAAAGTAGTTTGGGTAACACTACTATACCTTCAACATGAATGGGAGGAGCTAACCTGTAAGCTAACTGATAAATGTGATGGTTTTTGTGACATAATAAATATACTAAATTTAAAACAGTCTGGTTTACTTAAATGTGGCCTACATGGGCTAAAGGGTAAAAGGGCCATGACATTTTGAATGATGTTTAGCCCTTTAATGCCAAATCATAATAGCATTATTTTACAGGAACTACACCCTGAGCATACGTTCAGGCTACTCTGCTCACCTCTGACTGCTTCTCCATTGAGAACTATTTGAAAATAGGTGTACATGTAAGAGGTTTTATACAGAATTGAAAGAAGTCCTCTGAGAAGGAGACAGAAAAACTGCTGTCACTTGTGCTTTGGGGATCTTGGAAGAAGCGACTTTTTTAAGCTACCTTGACGTCAGCGTGCTCATTCATAATTCATGGAAGCACATGCAATGTGGATGGCAAGCTTCGGTGTGCAGGCGGCATTAAAATTCAAAGCTCTCTTCTTAAATCCCTTGCCCACTCTTCACTTTAAAATTCAGAAGGGAAAAAGGCTGAGCTGTCTCTTTTTAATCTTTTGGGTTCTCTTACTTAAATATCTGCAAAGCAGGCTATACAAGATAGCCTGATGACTAGCACATGTGCATGATAGCTGGCATGGCTGTTTTTGGCTATGCATTCTCCATGTTGGCAGTTCTGTCAGAGATATCAAGAAATCATGCTTTTCATGGCATTAGGCAGAAGTGGATAATAACTGGTACCATGTACATCAGTCCATGTATATCATGTATATTTTGATGCACTGTACATTCATTCAGAAGGAACCTACCTTAGGTCATTTTTACAATTCATTCAAACAATTAACCTTAATTTAATCTTGGGAGTACATCGAGGGAGGTCCTGATTTACAATGTAGCTGATCAACAATTACAAATCAATGATGGTAGATAATCATAAATGCTGTGGTTCCATTCCCTTCCATTCTACAGAAATGAAGCCAAAATCCACCAAAGTTGTCAAATTTACAAGTCTTTGTGCAAAATAGAGCTGGGCAATATGACGATGTTTTATCATATTGTGATCCATTTTGTTATTGTGATGCTCAATATTCTTTTCTAAGCATATTGAGGATATTGTTAGTGCTTAATAAACACTGATCAACTGCACCTTTCATTACAAACAGTGTAATTAGGCTGGTTTAATTAGATGAAGAGCAGCAGATGTTGAATATAAATCACTGCATTTAGATTGGGAGAGTATCTGAATAGTAGTTTTTAAGAATCTGTTGCTACTGATGTGTTTAGCCTGTGATTACATGTATTGTGATAAATATTGTGTATTGTGATAAATCTCTTTAAATATTGTGATATTGTATTTTTACCATATCGCCCAGCTCTAGCGCAAAATAGAGAACAGAGGCAGAGCCAGATTTGCCTACTCAGTTGGTATACCCACCCCTTCATTGAGTTTAAAGTGAGCCCAGTGGAAATTAGACACTAGAGATTGAAAGATTAGAGTTTAGAGGAGATATATGTGATGGAAAATTGGTGTTTTTTTCATTGAAACATATGGGGACGGGCATAGCTACAAATAATGCCACTGCAAGCAGTGTTGGTAGATCTGTGGTTGCTACACATTTGAGGGACGTGCTGTCCATGTTTTCTACAATCATTCTTGCAAACCAAAGAACAAAAATGAAAAAATACTTATGTAACAAAAGTAGCTAAAAGGAGAAATTTTAATAGAAAACAATTTAAAAGAGTAACACTTACATTACTTTTACATAACTTTGTACAGTACATTTTTTAAAACTTTTTTATTACTTAGTAAAAGTAATAAAATATCACAAAAACAATAAGTGAAATGATATGAGACTTTAACACAAAGCAAAAAAGCAAAACAAAAAACAAGCTAATAATATTAATGTTAATCTAAATGATTAAACCAAATTAAGACGTAATTAAAACCAACCGAAATTGTGTTTAACAGTTGCAGGCTGAGTGGAGGTGGTTACAGATTAAAACTTTAAAATCATGGTTGGTAAAAGAACACTGAAGAATGCTTTGCTGTTGCTCATCCCACTAAACTTTGAGATTCAGCTTTTTATTGTAGACCAAAAGTATCTCAAAAACAACAGAACGCCACCTTCAGTTCCATGTTGGATAGATACTAGATGTGCTAAGAAGCTCCAATATGATCTACAGGGACCTCAGCATTTTAGAAAGAGGTTTTTGGACCTGCTATTTTTTTTTCTACTCCTACTTGACTCATTATTCGTGCTTGTGCTTAGGCTCCTTCCTACCTCTGGCATTAGAACCATTGTATAACCAGTGATTAGACATTAAGCACCGTAATCTCTGATTCAACTCTTTAGGCTTGAAGAAAGTCACTTAAAGAACCGTCGTTCATCATGACAGGCTCCAGATCCTCCTCATCCTCCAGGGACCCCCCGCCCGCCCCTCCACGTGGCTTCCGTGCACGTGCACTCCCTCTCCGTGTCTTCCGCTCGCGCTCCAGTTAATCTGTGGGCGCCGCCGCTAAAAATAACACACAAGCTTCAGCGGGGCAGAGATGGGGAGGGGGCAGAGGGAGCTCCCATTAAAACACACCTTCAGCACAAACCCCAAAACTGACTGTACAGGGTTGAACAAACAGCCCCTCAAGGGAGAGGGGAGGAGAAATCACCAGCTAATGAGAGGAATATTATAAATTATAATCATGAGAGGTTTTCTATGAGCCCGCTCTGAGCCAAAAACCAGTCCTCTGCTATTCTGAATCATTGTGACTTGCAGGACAGCTGACCATGCTGACAACTACAGGGCGAAATAACAAGATGTGGCTTAATGTTGTTAAATAATCCAGTTCGGATCAGATTAGTATATCAGAGGGACGCCTCTAATAAAACACTTACACGTCTCCTCCGTTTTCCTTCTACTATTATTTTCCCAGTGTGTAGAGAGGTGTAGAAAGGCCGGAGATCAAGTTCAGCCACTCCAGATTTAGTAAATGGTAGAGACACTATGGGAATGCACCTGGATATGCGCACTACTACCTGATAAATCACGTCGATGTGTATCCAGAAAGAAGGTGTTAGCCCACCAGAACATTGGCATATTAAATTCTAGGCATACCCCTCTCTGGAGCTCTACTGGAGGGATGGAACAACAATCTTCAGAAGAAAGTGTTTGTTCCCTCAAGATATTCACCAGATTGGTGTTGTGATGATGGTGGTGGACAGTGCTGTCTATCCAATAAGCCCTTGTGCCCTGGAAATGGAGGTATTGTCATCCAGTATTGGAGCACTTGCTCAATTGAGGCTCAGGTGTTTTGTGACAATGCCTGTTGTGAAAAGCGCTATACAAATACGTTTGAACTGAACTGAACCAATCCTATTAGGATGACTCTGTATTGATTTGGAGTGACCCTTCCCCCTAAGGGGATGTATGGACCCAAACCCAAAATTGCCCCCTACAGCTTTACAGTTCCACCGAACCCTTTTAGCGTTTGGGTGAAACACCCAGGCCTGTCCTGTTTTCTTGGTATGCACCACAAATGCATTCTCCCACTTTTAGAGAATACACTAGATAAGGTTTTTGTTCCCAAATCTATGTAGACGAGAGTACACCAGAGCTTTTACACCACTGAACTCTCAAATGCCCTTTCTTCTGTGTAATGAGAGGTTTACGCACAGCAGCTCAACTATAATATCTCTTATCTGCTTATGCTGATACAGTCTTGCTGTGTCCTGCATTTACTGTTTTCCCCAAACATCTACATGCAGAAGTCACTTTTTTCCTAATGAAAGTCCTAATTCCAATCCAGATCCTGGAAAATACGAAATCAGAAAAATTCTATACAGCCCAAGAACGAAAAGTGAAATGGTTACGAAAGAACATGCAAGACCATCCAATGGACCACTCAAGTCTAACTGTGCATCTGTCCAGGTTATTAAAGCAACTGCCAAGAATCTATCCAAGCTCTCTGACACACACCCACACACCCACTGTCGTTCTTGGACGTTAGCGGTGGAAGCTGTGCCCGCTTCATTCCAGATTGGTGGCAGACAAGTCATGGGCATGAAGCAGCGATGTGGGTGCGCATGCATATGTAATACAAGGTGCAAGGAATTCTCAGCAGCACTCTTACCATCTCTGTGTGTGAAAGCTGGGCAATTAAGGTGGGCAAGGGATGACCCACTTACATAAACTTTCAGGCCATACGTAGACTGAACACCAGCAGCCAAAGCCAGAACCAAACTCAACTGCTTAGGACAAAATGAAACGTCAAAAGTCAAATGTGGCAAAGATGATGCTGATTTCACCAGAGCCTGTGGCAGCAGTTTCATTTTCACCCACCTCTTAGACTAAGCAGTCATATCTGGTCACACATTTGTGATACTGGCCACTTTCATGAAAAACAAAAACCCCACTGGTTTCCAGTCTCATGTAGCTTTAGATTTTGAGCCTTTTTGAGAAAACCAGGCTGTATTTATGTAAATTTTCTACCATATATAAAATATGCTATAAATTTAATTTCATTATTTTTTTTTAAAGTATTTAAATATTACTGTAGGTTTAATAAACTGAGTAAATCTGTGCTTTTTAAAAAGCATATGCTGTGTTATTCGCTATGTCCAAAATGGGCAGCATCGTGGGAACACGCCCCTGCGACTATAAAGCCACTAAAACAGAGAGATATGACTCGTTTTCCCTCTGCTGATCACCTACCATCTTCTCCTAAAGTTTTTAGACAAAAAAATAAAGATTATAATAAAAATCAATGACTATAAACCCAGGAAAGTGCCTCTTAATTGGTCGTGGTTCCCCACAGCAGGGCTTAAATCCAATTTACCATTAAAATAACAACACACCGAGTCCGTTCAGCCCTACATTAGCTGATTAGCTAGATATCTAACTACATTTTAGTAAATTAGCTATCTACATTTACGTCTTCTCAACATTTATAGCACTAAAACACGAAACGACAGCACACAGGGGTCGCCCCAGAAATGACAGCCAGCAGCTGGTGCTCAAATCCAGGCTCACACATCTCCCCTCAGCGCCCGTGAAAACGCTCACTTACCTCCAACACACAGCAGTGACATCTCTGTCTGCGGTTATAAGCTGCTGCCCGCCGTTTACCTTCGTCCCCGTGTGTCTCCAGGTGTAAGAGTGAGGCTGGTTGTATTGTTACCGTTACGGTTTATGAGAGGAGTGATGAGTGATGCTGGGGACCACCCTCCTGGCTTTCTGTCGGAATAAGCCCTACATGCACACACATACACCTGTAATAACAGAGAGAATTGATTTTCCTTGCAGCTTAAATGGCGCTGGTTCGGAGCTATAAGCTATACGCGTCTGTTCTCCGTCTATAAACTGGCTTAATCGTACAGTCTTATCGTCCTCTGCTTTGCCGACGCTCGGCCATCTTGTTCAGCGCGGCCGTTACGAGTGGGGCGAACGTTACTACCGTGACGTCACTGGCGAAAAAATCCGGGCGCGAGCGGTGCCGCGATCACGTGACCTCCCTCTGCGCGTTACTAAAACCTGTACCTCCATTTCATTCATTTCTTAAAATGATAATAATATAATATGATAATTAAATTAGTCCTTATAACCTTAAATTACAGATAGTAATGTAATTTAAAGGCATACATACACAGAATAATATTTCTCTATTAATAACAAAAACATCAATAATAATAATAACGTTATTCTTTTATTTCTACTTGTTTGTATTGTACTTGTTTTGTAAAGAATCTTAGTTGCATTGTAAAGTGCTATACAATTGATATAATCAGTATTTATTATTACTATTGTTATTTTTTTTTTATCACTACGGTTATAGACCTTAATAGCCTTACTGTCTGATTATATTTATGTTGTCTCTGTTCTTTGCGTTTATATCCTGCAACCATACCAGAGTGTTAACACATCCTATCAGTGCAAAAAGGTAATATGATGATGTACAGTGGAATGGCCCAATGCCTCCCCCTTCTGGATATAAACTCCACAAACTATTACACACGTTACAGCCAATCTGAAAACTGCAAGATGTGGCCAAAGACCACAGAACTGCACAGTATGGGGTTTTTGCTGCTGGGAAAATACTGACTAAACTCAAGTCAAGTGCTCAATAACTGAAAAGTGCTAGGTGCTGCAGAACTACATAAAAAAAACAACACCTAGACTTTTTATGTATAATTTCCATACTAGCTAAAACACTGTGAATAACACTATACACATATGATTAAAATACATATTACAATACGTGTCTACATGCAAGACAGCATGCATACACATTTTAATACCCCTATTTTTATATACAGCAACAGTCAAACCTTACACATTGAGTAAAAACCCATCAAAATGAGAAAAGGTTTTATTTATGTCTTTTTTCTACATTTCATCTACTGTCACACTGAAACATTCCCTGATGCAATCTCTCAGTACCTATGGGAACATATTTCCATTCAAATATACAATTACAATACATAATTGTAAAATTCTTAAATCAGAAAGTAAACTTCAGTGTAATAATTTACCTGACTTTACAAAAATTCAGAAACTCAATTTCATATTAATAATTAGCAAAGAAATGCACCTACATTTCTGGAATGAGAACATTGTTATTTTAAAAATATATGTTTGGATAAATTAGGCAAACCACTTTACAAATCTATAGCAAATCTGAAGAGTAAAGAATAGTTAACCTAATTCAGAGCATGCACTATCAACAGCCAATGGAGCATAATACACAAAAAAGCATGTACATTATTACTGTTTCACTTTGAGGGAACAAAAATGATATATATAAAAAACAAAGCAAAAAGACATTTTAAAACGTCTCCAGTTAAATCTTCAGGCACCGTAGCTACACCCTGTAAGGCAGAGATTTTCTCTCGGTTACTGGGCTGAAACTGCCCTCCTGGCATGTTCAGACTGCTGTTGTGAACACGCTGACCTGCACAGCTGCCCTCCAGCTAGTTCTCAAAGTTTCTCACTGAAAAATGGAAATGACAAAAATGACACTGAAGAAACAATTTTGCACCAATGCATGGTTTATCAGGACACCCATAATACATTCTTACTACAAAGCTATGATCAGTGACGTCTACTCGAGAGGTCAACTGTGATGAAGCTGTAGGACAGTTACCTATCCAAGTGAGCCAAAAGCTCTTGAAGCTTGAGAAGTAGGGCCCGGTGCTCATGAGGACTGCTCTCTAAGGCATTGCTCAAACGGCTCAGGTAAGAGTCGAGAGTTCCAACCGAGGGCGTCTCACCTGTACCTAAACACAGAAATAAGACTGTCATTTGACCGTATACAAACCTGTCCCTGCATGTCTTAAACTCTACATATGAACACCAGGCTAACACTGAAGGTATGATGTGGAGGATAGAATATACGCAGAAACTGATGTAAGAGACTAGTTAAATAACAAAAATGAAAAATGATTACATGAAAGAACAGTCTTTATTCAGTTCTTAGGCATAAGCATTTGCAGTGCAAATGAAAATGCACACATCACTTGCCATCACCACACCTGCACAAAGGAAAGAAAAGAAAAAAAAAAAAAAGCCAACTGTGTGCTACTGACCTGGCAGGGGCACCGAGGCCAGACTGCTGACCAGTGTCTGTTTAATAGCTTGCAGGCGGCGGTGCAAAGCTTGTGTGCGGAGCTCATCCTGACCAAGTTCGGCCTCTAATCTCTCCTTGGCACTAAACATGTCAGCTATGTGCTTCTGCAAGACAGCGTTCTGCTCCTCAAAGTCCATGTTAGCCTTCCGCAGCCGCCGAAGCTCTGCCTCTCGTGCTGCAAGACAATGACTCACTTAATAAAAAGCTTAATGAAAATTGTCAACTGTTTCACATCTTATTACTCACAAACCTTTGTTCTGATCCAGGAACTCCTCAGTAAAAATAGGCACGTCAAATCTGTTGGAGAGGTCTGAACTCTGGAGAGCAGAATAATTTAAATGGTTCATGCTGTAATAGTACAAGTCTTGGTGATTTACTGTGTATGAAAGAAGAAAACTCATTTTTGAAGATTTTACTTGAGGTTTTACTTACTTTGAAAGTGGCCGACCCTGAACTATTGGCATTGATGATAACAGACGGTAACTCTTCTGCCAAAAAGCAAAAACAAAACAAGCCTGGTTTCATTGAAAAGTTTGAAATGGAACGGGTAAGAGTTAGCCTAAAACAGCACGGTTCCATGATGCATCATTACATGCCTTATAATCCATGAAAACAAATCCTCCTAGAAAACAGTATAAAACAACTAAGAAATTACTCTGACCTTTTTTAATTCTTTTGTCCTGTATTTTGGCATTTGTGAGCTGGTATGCTTCACTCTTCTGATACTCTCTTAGTTCTCGTGCATATTGCATTTTTTCTCGCTCTGCTTCATCCAGGTAGCGCTGGAATCAAAGAAATACACTGCATGCTCAAGAGAATATAGAATTACATACACTTGACTTGCAACAGACTAAGACATCTACATCAAAAGCAAAGGTACCTGTTTATCATGAGGGGCGAGGCGACTCCATTCTGCCCCAAGTCTCTTGGTGATTTCAGGGAAAGGCAGGTCAGGGTGCAAGGCTCGAATCTGTTCCCGTCGTTCATTCAGGAAACGTACATACCCGGTCACTGGCGCCTTGGGACCATTGGGTAATACCTTCTTTCTCTTCTTACCCTTGGGCCAGCCACGCTTCTTCACAGGCTGTGCAGTGAGTGAAAGTATGTTCTGTACAGATTACATTTGTGGAGCATAGAAGAAATAAAAGCAAAATGTCTATCTGCAAACATCTGCAAGTATAAACCTGAAAAATACATTATACAAGATAACCCGCTTATATAGAGCACAAGCTTTCTCAAAATTATGGGGCCCTTAAAGTTTTAAGGTATAAAAATAGTATTTATAGACATAAACTGTTCCCTCCACTCAATAAATAATTCCCTTCATTTAACAAACCATTCCTTCTAATTAAAAGGGAAGGCCCATTTTTTTAAATTGAGGGAATGCTTTATTTCCTATCCTATCCAGTGTCTTTTGTAAATAGTCATGTAAACATTTCAGATGATATCAAAACTGTGTTTAATTGCTTACTTGTGTGTATGGTATATGTACACTATAAGGTAAGGTATAAATAGTCCGTATTTCAGTGTTCTTTTTTTACTACCATGATTGATGATGCACCTATGTTTTTCACTCACCTCTACACCTGAGTAGTGTGACATGACATTAAACATGGTTTGATTTGCTTAAATCAAGAGAACGTTTCATGTCTCTAGATATTATAAAGGTAAAAGGTAAAGGTGCACGTATTTGTCACTGTACAGTGAAATGTGTCCTCCGCATTTAACCCATCTGTGGTAGTGAACACACACACACACACTAGTGAACTAGGGGCAGTGAGCACTCACACACACCCAGAGCGGTGGGCAGCCAACTCCAGCGCCCGGGGAGCAGAGAGGGTAAAGGGCCTTGCTTAAGGGCCCAACAGTGGCAGCTTGTCAAGCCCAGGAATCGAACCCACATAATGTTATTTAGCTATCTACCTTTAAAATGTTTAGGGCTCTGAACATAATCTTACTTCTTCCTGAGTGGAGTCTGTATGACTGGAACTCTTCGATGCTGGGGCTTCACTCTGCTCCTGTTTCACTCCTCCCATCGTGGATTCTGAAATGAGCATATTTCAAAATTAACATCATTAAAAAGTACAACCTGGTCTTAGCTACAAGTCTTAAAGACTTCATCCAGTAGTGATGGCACTAACCAACCACACGTTTAGAATGAGAGCTAGCTAATTATCTAAATTCAAAAGAAACACCACTTATGTCTCAGTACCCAAAACAAGAAGCTCCTTCCTACTGCTATCTCGCCAACCAGCTGACCTGGCTTGCCATTTCAGCTAACGGGTAACGCAAGTCTACTAACTTTCAAACTCTACGACTAACCGGACTAAAGCGTGAGAGCATGGTTATTTAGCTAATATTTAAATAGGATAACTATTTAAATGCTGAAAATGCTGTGAGATTGTATCACTTGCACCTTCAGCTAGCATTTGCTAGCACAGCACAGCACAACCTACCTATTATTACCGATAGCTTGCTAGCTAGCTAGCTAACTGGCTAGCTATGCTAGCTAGGTAGCCAGCTATTCTCTTAGCTGCCCTGTAGACTTGATTCAGTTCACGACAGACATAGCTAGCTAGCGGTACGGAAGCACGGCAGTAAATTACTGTTTTAAAAAATGAAATATCTACTTAAATGAACAGTTATTTTCAAACACCATTTAATGCGTTTTCTAGCTTGCTAGCTGTAGCTATATCGACTTTAGCCTACCGGAGTTGCTGCGTCCTCAAAAACAACAAGAGTATTGAAACGTATGGCGCGTTCTGAACGCTGATTGGACGTCGCCGTACGCCAGGCTGAATCTACGGCATCTCATTGGTTGTTTAGCCCGAGGAGGCGGTGCAGCGACTTCTTACGATTCCCCTTTTCATTCAACGCTGTATCAGTTTTACGCAAAGTGGATCAGCAGCAGATAGCCCACAGAGTTTTGAAAGGAATAATTATGGTACGTGGTTTTGTTTTTAAACTCACCAGTAAGCCTGTTGTTATCAGCTTAACAGTACAAGTAGCCTGTACACGTGCTGTCGGGCGTTCAGTGTTACCCTTTAAATAACCTTTCTGGAAATGAGTGATTAGGTGTGTTTTTGGTGTGTTCGCCTGACCTGAACCTTGAAATGTAGCTAAATTGATTCTACGTCCCATTACTGGACATACTGTGGTATCTTCATGATCGCTTGCTGGAAGCTGTGGTCTTTGTGCTGGTTTCGGTCTCCCATTCAGAACTTCATTTTGAAGTCACGTGTAAACAAACCTTCTGGCTCTCTTGTGGATTCGAGGGTCAAGCCCGACTGTGAGCAATGCCTGGCTTGCAAAGCTAACGCTATGAGGTGGCCTCGTGGTGTGGTCTTGATGTATGCTGGTAATAGTGGCCCCTTATGTCTAATCAAAGCACATTGCTTTTAGTCATGTCAGGTTTCCTTGCACTTAAAAAAATGGCCATTTGTATTTTGTGTAGGAACGTAGTCCATAAGCCATGCTTTATTGGATGGTCACAGAGTTAGTAAGAAAGGTCTTATTAAGACTTAATAAGGGGGTACAGATGCTTGTGTCCATAAAAAGAGAGAGGTCAAGTGTGCTCTACCACAGCAGCAGCAGCAGCAGCACAAAACCCTGCTTCAGCTGCTATAGCATAGTAAAATCATCATTATTATTATTATTATTAGTATTATTATTATTATTATAATAATCATCATCATCATCGTGTTGACAGCTATAATGGATGCAGCACTGGACATGTATGACCCTGCTGCCTACATTAAGTGGGGGCGGCTGCAACTGTAAACAAAGCAGGGCGAGATAGAAAGGGTCCAGAAATGTACAAAGACACGAGGGCGTCCTGGACAATTTCATCTGTCATGGAAGATGTTGAGGTCCCGGCCACCTAAAGCCCCATCTCTCCACCCTCTCTCGGGGAAAGACCAGTCACTTTTGGCCAGCATTTCTGGCTATGCGCTGTTGTGCATGTTTATTCCAGCAAAGCCTGCAGTGCTCTCCATCCAAGATGGCTGCGGGTGAGAGCAACAGCCGTTCCTCGTGTCTAAACCTGTCTAACCCGGGCCCGCTGGGCAACGCCCAAGCGAGCAACGGAGTCCACTCGGCCCCGGCGGGCAACGCGGGGTCTGCGGCCGCCGCCGGAGGGCTCAACAGAACCGCGGGGAGCACTAACCCCCAGCCAGGCCTGGACAGCGATGTCGCGGTGAGGGCCACACCGAGCGCGCAGCACCAAGCTCGGCAAGCTGCCAGCCAGAGCGCCTCTGCGGCGGCGGCGGCGGTGGTGGCGGTGGCGGCGGCGGCGGTAGCAGCGGGGGCAAGCGGTGAAGCTCCTGGAAGCTCCGCGTCCAACATGACGGCTGCTTCGTCGGCTTGCTCGGCGGACACGGCCGCCATCTCTTCCTCGCTGCCCGGCAGCCCGGCCTCCGTGCTAGTCTACCGGGAGCCCGTTTACAACTGGCAGGCGACGAAAAGCACGGTGAAAGAAAGGTTCGCGTTTCTGTTTAACAACGAGGTGCTAAGCGACGTCCATTTTTTGGTGGGGAAGGGGATGGGAGTGCAGCGCATTCCTGCACACAGGTAAGGTAACGTTAGGAAAGATAATGCAGTAACTTTATGAAAGGAGGGTCTGATTTTGAGGTTTCTGTCTTGCTAAAATAAACGCAACACAAGCTAAAGTGCGTGATATTCGGGGGCTGAGAAGTGTCCACAAGTGAATAGCTACATGTTATGGTTAAATGGTGAAGCCGAGGAGCTGCTGTTGTTGTTCGCCCTCAGCTTCCACGTCCCCTGTTGACTCTTGGTAGACGCAGACGTAGGCTAATGCGATCATGTCATGTCTGACACGATTTCCACCACTTGAAACTACCATTTCCCTCTTCGTTTACACTCTGCTCCTCCTTTTCTCTCCCTCTCCCCCTCTCTCCCTCTCTCCCTCTCTCCCTCTCTCCGCAGATTTGCTCTCGCCGTTGGGAGCGCTGTGTTCGACGCCATGTTCAACGGAGGCATGGCCACAACATCAACAGAAATTGAGCTGCCAGATGTGGAACCGGCTGCCTTTTTGGCTCTCCTCAAGTAAGAACATGGGTCTAAACGCTTCGTTGGGGCACTAGTGGCCTCTGTTAGTTAACCACAGTGGCCTGTGTGTGTGTTTAAATGCCCTTGGAGTGTCCTTGTTGTGAACCTGCATGACATTTGGTGTGTACGTGGCTGTATGCAGCTTGTAGTTGTGTTTTGGCTGAAGCTACAGACTGAGCGATTAAGGGCTGTTTATGTCCATGCTGCTTCATGCAGTAATTGTGGTGTTGTAGTATTATAAACCAGGGATCACACCTACATAACAGATAAAACTATAAACAGCCCCTTTTGAAAACCACCAGTGAATCTGCACCTCTTCTTTAGGTGCTATTTTGCATTAAAATGCCCTGCATGAAGGTCTAGGCCGGGTATAATGAATGCATTTGGCATTAGACAACATTATAATATTAATAAGGCATTCATATTAATAAGGCTGTCTGATTCCTATATCTTATGTTTGTCTAGACCAGAGCATTTCACATGTCACTTTTGCCTCCCTTCCCATGCAGATTTCTATACTCTGATGAGGTGCAGATTGGACCTGAGACAGTAATGACTACATTATACACTGCGAAAAAGTATGCAGTGCCTGCGCTGGAGGCACACTGTGTGGAGTTTCTGAAGAAAAACCTGCGAGCCGACAATGCTTTTATGTTGCTCACCCAGGTAAGGGCCGGTGTGACGGCTGTGATTTTTGCTGCTGGTGTGAGAAACTGTATTTTGTGTATTTGTTGTCTTTGTGCAAGTGTGTTCATGACCATTGTCCTAACTGGACAGTAATGCCAGAGAATGTGCAGAAATAGCTTGTCCAGCTTGTCTTAGAAAGCATTGCCAGTCGAAAGGGATGCTCTGCAGCAGCCTCGCAGAAGCCTAAATTCACAGTGACTGATGCCAAGCATTATTTAGAGGGGTGTACACAGCCATTCAGCCTGGTCTGTTCAGCAGGTGAACTGTGTTTTCTGATGTGATGTGAGTTTTACTCAGTATCTTTGGGATAAGTTGGAGTGGAGTTTGTGACCTAGAATAAATCATCAATGTTTTTGTGGCTAAATGCAATCCAGTCCTCACAGCAATGTTCCAACATTTAGTGCACAGCGTTTCCAGAATAGTAGAAGCTGTTACTGCAGCAAACGGTGGACACACTACTTGTTAATACCCTTGATGTTGGATAAGCAGATGTCTGTAAACATTTGGTCTTTAAGTCCTTTAATTTAAGTCTCTTAAATAAGTGGCCCCCAACCCTGGTCATTGGGCCCCCAGGGACAGGGATGGGGACTGCTCCCTTAAACTGTACAGAAGCAACTAACCACCATTTGTTATTTCAGGCACGGCTGTTCGACGAGCCTCAGCTTGCCAGCCTCTGCCTGGAGAATATAGACAAGAACACTGCAGATGCTCTTGCTGCTGAGGGCTTCACGGACATTGACCTTGGTATTGTCGTCTCTGCGTCTAAACACAACTCTGCGCACAAACATTCTGCTATCAAATAGACAGCCAACAGAAAATAAATGAATGATGTATTCAGGTTTTTGACCGTCACTCCCATTTTTTTGTCCCCCACAGACACTCTGGTGGCTGTGTTGGAGAGGGACACGCTAGGGGTGCGGGAGGTGCGTTTGTTTGGAGCAGCAGTGCGTTGGGCAGAGGCCGAGACCCAACGGCAGCAGCTGCAGCCCACCCCAGAGAACAAGCGGCGAGTGCTGGGCAAAGCCCTCGGCCTTATACGGTTTCCACTGATGACCATAGAGGAGTTTGCTGCAGGTAAGAAGTGGGAACATGCTCTCAGAGGTGTTTCAAATGTTTTTTTTGAGTGATAGAAGAGATCATTTACGTCAAGTAAAGGTTTATCAGGCCTTTAAAAGGTTCTTTTATTTATTTATTTATTTTTTTATTTTTATGGAACCAAAAGTGATTCTGCTGTGGCATTGCTTTTACCTTTATTTCCTCTAGTAGGAAAATGCGTTAATGCATTGATATGTATTAATCTGAACATTGTGTGGTCAAAGATACAACTTTAAGTAAAAGCATAAAAGGCCTTTATGGTTAGATGGGGCTTTATAAAAACATCATCATCATAATTAAACTGTATTTTGAATTTTTAGCTGAGACTAGGCTGTGTTGAATAAGTAAATATGACCGTTCTCAGTATTGTCAGTCAGTCAGTCAAACTGCATACATAATTGATGTTTTCTGATGGACACTGTCTCTGGTGCTTAAACTCTCCTTTTTTTCTTTTTTTTTGGGAGCAGGTCCAGCTCAGTCGGGAATACTCACAGACCGGGAGGTGGTCAGCCTCTTTCTACACTTTACCGTCAACCCCAAACCTCACGTAGAATTCATTGATAGGCCACGGTGCTGTCTACGGGGGAAGGAGTGCAGCATCACACGCTTTGGCCAGGTGGAGAGCCGCTGGGGATATAGCGGGACCAGCGATCGCATACGGTAATCAGAGCAGTGCAAGACCATGGACACTCACTCCTCAGTTAATGTCACAGATCATACCGAGTGCACATATAGTGATAAACAGAGTACATGGAAATAATACTGATGGGAGTGTTGTCATCATCTCTTTAGGTTTTCTGTGAATCGCAGAATATTTGTGGTAGGATTTGGGCTCTATGGCTCCATACATGGTCCAACCGACTATCAGGTCAACATCCAGGTAAGATTCACTGTATGTCCAAATATCTGTGGACACCCCTTTTGCTGAATGCTGACACAGAGAGTCTGTTGAGAAGTACTGCCAGTAGAATATGAATCTCTTGTGCCTAATTCCAGGTGTGGGCTAGAGTGGTATAAAGCCCCCAGCATTGAGCTGTGGAACAATGTTCTCTGGAATGATGGTGCCCCATCCAATTATTTAAACCCCTGACCTTTCTAACGCTCTTGTCACAATTCAATCAAATCCACACAACAGTACTCCAAAATCTATAAGAAAGCCACCGCTTGACAGTAGATACAAGAAGTACAAGATAAACCCTATTTAATACCTTTGATATCCAGAGGAACTAAATGAGAACTGATTGAGCAGGTGTCCTAATACTTTTGTCCGTGTAGTGTTTGTCCATTCTAAATAATTCAACATGTAAAATGTGATTAGGGTTTCTTTTACCAAAAACATATCTCCTTACACAGATCATCCACACGGACAGCAACACCGTCCTGGGACAGAATGACACAGGGTTCAGCTGCGATGGCACAGCAAATACCTTCAGAGTGATGTTCAAGGAGCCTGTGGAGATACTCCCCAGTGTCAACTACATTGCCTGTGCAACGCTTAAGGTAAACTGCTGTATCTGTTCTAGGATATGAAAGTCATAGTATATGTTGTATAGTAAATTGTATTTTTAG
Organism: Salminus brasiliensis; assembly: GCF_030463535.1. Lineage (NCBI taxonomy): Eukaryota > Metazoa > Chordata > Actinopteri > Characiformes > Bryconidae > Salminus > Salminus brasiliensis. Next base: position 7,756,514 of record NC_132894.1, on the reverse strand, counting down.
TTTTAAAGTAGGTCCCTTTCTATTACAACAGTAGCAGTCTTGTTAGGTAGGGACTACACCAGTCTCTTGAGTTCCTGTTCATTTTATGGGTGCACACTGGAGTTCCAGCTTTTGTGCCTATTTCAGTCATTTACCTGCTGATCCAATTTGGGAATAAGGATTGGGATAGGCTAAGGGCGGGGTGAAATAAACGGACAGGAATGTAAGTAACTCCTGCAACCATTAGGACAGGGAGGTGCACAACCAAGTGCTAGAGATGATAATACATATACATCATCCCAAACCCATGGACACTTAATATTGGCTGATTTTAATCTTGAATCAGTTAGGCCTTTAGTATTGTTGAAAACTTAACCACTTGCTCTTTCAACCTCTGCAGGGACCGGACTCCCACTATGGTACCAAGGGTATGCGCAAAGTCACCCATGAAGCCCCAGCCACCGGCACCAAGACCTGCTTCACGTTCTGTTATGCGGCAGGAAATAACAATGGCACTTCTGTAGAGGATGGACAAATTCCAGAGGTCATCTTTTACACATAATGATGGCTCTCTATTAGTTTGAATTGTGTGGACTTCTTCTCAACACGTTATTACTGATTCTCTGAACTCTGGTCAAACTGAAGATCATGATTTTTTTTTTTTTTTTTTTTTTTTGCCATATGGTCAGAGCATGATCTATCAATCTATAAAGTGCCCAGTTGTGCTTTGGGTACAAGTTTGTTTTTCTACTTGTGTAGCACCTCATAGTGTAAGCCTGAATTTTTGACCAGCTAGTAACCACTGACAAAAATAGCAAACTGTCAACAGCTGTTGGTAGTTACTCTATAGATCAGGCATGACCATTGCAAAGATGGTAAAGTTCTATTTATAGCAACACCATTTAGTTTGGCAGTTTAGTCGTGTTGCCACTTGGTTCTAAAGTGGGTCCAGCTTTTGACGGATTGATAATACTCATCACTTTAATGAGTTGCACTGATGCACTTTGACCCAGACACAACCGAAAATTGTAAAATGTTTGTGGATAAGGGGTGGGGGAAAGACACTACAGTGGTGTGGATCAGACTGTTACAGGTTACATTTTGACTAAATTAACATGCAGGCATTGTTTACAATGATTTCTGTTGAACCAGCATTGCTTTCTTAATGTCAGATTTCACAGTACTTTCACTCTAAATGCCATTTGTTAAAGAGAGGGTCTGTAAAGTATTGAGTATAAGCAAGTACTGAACACCTACATTTTTAACTATTTGGGAATAGATAAATTGATCACAACTTCTGAATGTAAATCTACTTGCCAATCTGTATACTGCTTCTGTAAGTTCATTTTCATTGTGCAAGTGCTGTAAATAATGTCCATGTCCTGTATGTTCAATTAAAGTCTGTGCACTTAGTTTAATTTGAAAACACCTGGTGTGGAGACACTGAATTACTGATGGATTTGTACCTACTGTGCTTTGCTATTGCAAAGCAGTCCAAGACTGCTGCCCCCAAAACTCAGGATCTGTGTACTGCCCACACCAAAGTCTGAAGTTCCTGTACACTATAGCTATAATTCTTAACTCCTAAAGATTTGCAGACATGCATGCCAAGACTTCATACCAGTCTAGGAAAAGAAAACCAAGCTAGAAAAAAGTCTCAATTTAGCCTTAAATGTGTGCACAGAACATGCTACTAATTATTGAAACTAGCACCAAACTCAAGCAGTTAAAAAATATTTGTAAAAAAAAAAAAAAAAAAGCCCACACGCAACACAATTTTTATTCCACTTTATTAATGTTTAAATTTATTTTATTGATCGCATCTCATCTTTACTTTTGGCAAGCGTTAGTGCTCGTGATGTTCTGTACAGTCCAGTCCCTCGATAAAGAGGGAAGGGGAGTGGGGAAAGGGAGAGGAATGGGACAGGAGCTTTACAATTTGTCCAAGTAGTTATCCAGAGCTGGAATTCCTTCCTTGAGACCCTTGCGCTTGCGTGTGTCGGCCACAATCTGAGATGGCTTGGAGCTTGCCTCCATGGGATCTCCAGGCAGGACCTGCCAGTGGTCAAACACACACTGTGGGAAGGCCTGGCCAGAGGTGTTGGAGCGGAGGTCAGCGGTGAAACCTAGAGAGAAAGCCAAACAGGTATTGAGGGCAATATTCACATACTTGGTCTTTCTTAAAGCTGGGGGGGGGGGGAGAAGAGAGACACGGGACAAGGACAAAAACTTACCGAAAGACTCGTTGACAGGCAGGTAAGCCTTGACCACAAACATGGGAGTTCCAGCAACCTGGGACTCCTCAAACACCAGACCTCTCTTTCTGTTCAGCACACCATAGATGCCACCAACAACAGCCTCAGGACACTGAAAAAAGAAGAGCACCATCAACCACAGGCCTACACAACTGAGCAAAAAACATTAATAATAATAAATTAACAAAAAAAACTCAACTCACCTGGATCTCCACCAGGTAGACTGGCTCAAGAAGCCTGGGCTCAGCAGTGAGCTGGCAGGCATAAAGCACTCTGCGGGCTGTGGGAATGATCTGGCCACCACCACGGTGAATGGCATCAGCATGAAGGGTAACATCATGAATGTCAAAGCGACAACCACGCATGTTCTCCTCACACAGCACACCCTAGGGGGCAAAGTTGGTCTTAGACAAGTACACAAGTGAAAGTGTGGGAAATCATTCAATTAAATAATCACAAGGCTTACCTCCTTGGTGGCCCACTGGAAACCAGCCACAACGCTGTCCTTGATCTCATTAAGGTACTGAACTCCCTTGGTCACATCCACCAGGACATTGGGGCCATTTCCATCAGGACCGAAGCACCAGATCTTACGGGCTTCAGTTACCTCCCATTCGTACTTCTCAGCCAGGTAACGGGCACGGGCCTTCATCTCCTGCCTGGCTGTGACGTCACCCTTGTCGATGTCTTCGGGCAGGCCTTCAGCCATGGGACGGGCCTTCATGAAAAGACGGTTATGCTTGTTTGGAGACTTGGACAGGCACATGATTTTGGACTCGTCAGACACGGTCTCTCTGTAAGACACAACTGGGTCGGATTTCTGTTGAAGAAAAAAAAAAAAAAAAGTTAAGATTACTCAAGTTTAAGCTGTACATCCCAAATGACAGGCTAGCTCTGATCCAACAGTACCTTAAGTGGAATGCAGGCATGGTCCTCCTCAAGATCCTTCAGGCAGATCTCAAGATGCAGCTCACCAGCTCCAGCAATGATGTGCTCACCAGACTCCTCAATGATACACTGTACCATAGGGTCAGACTTGGCCAGACGTTTCAGACCCTCCACCAGCTTGGGCAGATCAGCTGGGTTCTTGGCCTCTACAGCCACTCTCACCACAGGGCTGACGCTGAACTTCATCACACGCATGTTGTGGGCTTGATCAAAGGTGGTGATGGTCCCGGTCTTTACCAGAAACTGGTCCACTCCTACCAGACCCACGATGTTACCGCAGGGCACATCCTCAATAGGCTCAACATAACGGCCCATCATCAAAATGGTCCTGAAATACAAACAAGTCACGTTTAGTAAAACATGGGGAAAAAATAGCACCTTTAGAGCCTTAGCTTGAGTCCATCTAAAACACTTCAAATGCATTTAAAATATTTGCCACCACCTGGCTATACCAACCTCTGGATGGGCTTAAGGTAAAGGTCCTCCTTCTTTCCAGGGGTGTAGTTTGGTCCCATAATGCGCACCTTCAGGCCAGTGGACACACAGCCAGAGAAGACACGACCAAAGGCATAGAAACGACCCTTGTCAGTTGTTGGCACCATCTTTGAGATGTACATCATAAGGGGAGCTTTAGGGTCACAGTTCTTGATACCTGAAAAGTGAGGTCAAATGTTTAGTTCTTTTGCTGATGTCAAACCATAACTAAAAAGATTATTGCTCATGAAAACCTCTGAAGCCTACAAAGGGCATTAAGCAAAAAAAAAAACCCCAAACTGCAGCTTAAACTTCAAACCCAAAACATACCCATGGCAGCCTCATCATCCCCAGGTCCTTCGTACAGCAGCTCACAACGATACTTCTGAGCAGTGACAGGAGATGGAAGGTGGATGGTGATCATCTGAAGCAGGGCCTCTCCAGCTGGCAGCCAGCGACGCATCACAGCCTTCAGCAGGGGCTTGCCCTCCTTCTCCTTGTCCTCTGCATCCAACTTGATGTCCAACTTCTCAATCAGCTTGGCAGTTTCATCCTTCTTGAAGTTCATGATGGCATCAAAAACCTGGGTAGAAGAAATTCAGTGTTAGGATTAAAGCCTTCTAATCCAGGAAAGCTCAAGACAGGCCTGTGAAGAACCTAAATCAGACTAAAGTCTTTCATCACTGGACAGTCAGGTCAAAGTGAAGAATTAAAGTCATCATTTGTTGGCCTACTTTACCGCAACACTAATGAATACGTGAAGGGATAGTCACTCACCTTGAAGATGGGATCCAGGATAAGTTGAGCAAAGGTTCTGGGGAGCTTCTTGCCATCAGGTCCATTAGGAGACTTGCTGAATTTACCAGTGGCAGGGTCGAAGTACCTAAACAATAAAGGAAAGATTAGTCACCCAACATACATTTAAGCAGAACCTGTACTGTGGATGGCACCAACTGCTTCTCCTCACAAAAAAATAAAATTAACAAAAGCCTCACCTGTCACCCCACAGTTTCTTCATCATATCCTCCACTTTCTTGCAGCGCTCTGCAGGTCCCAGCTGGGCATCACCTTTAGAAGCAAACTTCATCACGTACATCTCGGCAAACTGTTTGAGGGTGAAGGCCCACCCGTGCAGTCCAGACCCAAAGCCAACAGTTCCGATAACTGGATCAATCTTAAAAGAAAAGAAAAAGAGATCACAAGGTTGCACAAAGTTCACCAAGATCACAAGTACACACTTAAGGACACCAGCTGCTGTAACATGCAACTGCATATTTGGTACTACTGTCACATACCAGTAACTATCAGACTGGAAGTAGTCATGTTTATGCCCTGCCATATAACTTCTAAAAACTCTCTGCACTTAAGACCAATAAGCTTGGTCAGTTGACTATACCCACAAGTGCAGCAATACCTCCTCAGTAAATGCTTATGATTGACACCCTAGCAGTCAATAGGCAAATAAGTATTCACATCTACCACAAGACAAAGACCCGAGCCAATTAAGTTCTCACCATGATGTTGCCCATTGGTCCATTCTCATCCTCTCCGTAGGTGGAAATGATTACGTTGACGTTCTCCACAATGCGCTGGAAGGTTTGGTACAGCTCCTCAGGTTCCAGCTGCAGCTCCAACAAGGCACGGTCCATCTTGTTCATCATCAGCACTGGCTTGATCCTCTCTCCAATGGCCTGTCTCAGCACAGTCTCGGTCTGCACACACACACCTATAACGAGAGCAACCAGGTGTAATTAAAAGTGAGTCACTAGGAAATACATAAATATCCTGACCAGCAGTAAAGGGCCTAACCACTAATATCAACCTCTGACAGACACTGCACTCACCAGACACGCAGTCAACCACCACCAGGGCTCCATCAGTGACACGCAGGGCAGCCGTCACCTCCGAGGAGAAGTCGACGTGCCCAGGAGAGTCAATCAGGTTGATCAGAAAGCCAGAACCATCTTTGCACTGCTTGATGAAGGCCAAGTCGTTGTCAGTCAGCTCGTAGAACATGGAGATGGCACTGTAGAAAGATCAGCAATAACAATCACTAAATCATCATCTCAACGCAGCATCTCTTCCAATTCACAGACTACAGTGAAACCAAACATGGAGCTTAAGATGGAGGCACTTACGTGGACTTGATGGTGATGCAGCGCTCCTGCTCATCTTTTCTTGTGTCAGTGAAGCGTGTTTCTCCTGCACGGGATGAAGCAATGATACCAGCCTTTGACACCAGCGAGTCAGTCAAAGTGGATTTACCATGGTCGACGTGCGCAATCACAGACATGTTACGGATGTTGGACTTTTTGTCCATGATGGCACGGATCTGGTCTACGGTGAAGTTCACCTGGGGACAAAGAAAATCAGAGTACACAGCTTTAGAGATCAGCAATGGGATTGTAAAGACAGTGCCCCCAATTTACCCATTACACCCCTCATGTCTGGCATTGTCCTGAATACAAAGCGGGAGGCCCGCAGTAGTTCGTCGACACCATCAGAACCGCGCCCAGGTGGCAAAGTCAATGCAGAGGGTGAAGGCTGTGTCCCGACTCTGAACGGCAGTGAATACAGATAACCAAAACAGGCTGCTTTATGCCAGCTGTAGAAGCATAAACTGCGCCATCATGACGAAGCAGCTTCTAAAACGAAGCCTTTCGATGCCTCGTTATAATCTGGCTAGAAGGGAAAGCAGCCAAACAGCAGGTTTCGACCTACGCCACATCAGCCGGTAACAGGCCACGTGTAACATACCAGCCGCCTAGCGGGCCGGCGAGCATTTTAACGCCACACAGGACACTCAAACAGGGCTGAACGTCCCCATTATTGTCCATATAAAAGCTTAAAGGGTCTACTTCTACATAAAAAGTAATCAATTCGGAACTCCCGGGCCTTTATAAGAGGTTTTTCCATCGCATCTGCCTACATGAGCCATGTTAGCACGAAAGCTAACGAAGCAGTAGCCATTGCCTGAATACAAGCCAGCGACCGGCAAACCGGGCCACGCACTTTTTTCGCCACTAAACGGACAAAATGTAAACGTTGAGGAAATTTAACAACCTTGCTCAGCTCCAATAAGCATATTAAGTATAAAACCTCGACTTCTGTGAGGCTCGGTAAGGGCCGTAAAACAGACACAATAGGGCTGCCATTTTGAACCGCCGCTAGCCTGTAGTCTCAGCACAAAATAACAGATTTGACGCCCTTTGAGCGCATAAATCGACACACGGCGCTCTGATATGAAGACGTACGAATTCAAAGATGTTAAAAAGTTGGCGTTGGACTCACCATTTTGACGGATGTTCTTGGATTCGCTGTGTGGAGAAACAGACACAAGTTACACTGCCCACCTCACCGGGGCATAGGCAGGGAAGAGACCGCTGACGTCAACGCGTAGGTATATATAGCGAGTGCGCGCCCGACGTAGCCTCACGTGACGACGGCAGGCGCGTCCCAATGTGAAAACTAGTGATCTAACTAGGACGCTTTGCTAGTGTGCAGGACATTGACTGATTAGCCCATCATTACAGGAAAATATGAGTGTTTTAATTCTGAGGCAAAATAGCAGGCTGGTGAACGCGCATCTGATTTCAAGTGAGGCATTGTTGTGGATGCCAGACGGGCTGGTTTAGATATTTCTAGAAATGCTGATCTGCTGTTTTTTTTTAGCACAACAGTCTCTAAAGTGGTTCAAGGAATGCTGCAATAATAATAATAATAATAATAATAATAATAATAATAATAAAACACATCCAGTGAGCAGAAGTTCTGCAGACGGAAAGCCTTTGTTGATGACCGAATCGAGCAGAGAATGGCCAGACTAGTTCTAGGTGACAGAATGGCCACATTAACTCAGATTGACCACTCTGTGCAATTGTAGTGAGCAGAAAAGCCTCTCAGAATGTGTAACACCTCTAACCTTGAGGCAGAAGGGCTACAACAGCAGAAGACCAGGCCTGGTCCCACTTCTGTCTGCCAAGAACAGAAAGTTGAGGCTGCACCTAACGTAGCCTGGTCTGATAAATCTGTCGATGTCTGCTGAGACACACAGATGGTAGGTTGAGAATTTAGTGCCAGCAGCATGAATCCATAGATCCAATCTGGCTTGTGTCAACAGTCCAGGCTGGTGGAGGTGGTGTAATGGTGTGGGGAAGGTTTTCCTGTAGAACACCTTTGGGATGTGAAGGAATGGTGGGAGATGCAGGAAAGTGCTCCAAAAATCTGCAGAAATTGCGTGATGCAATCATGTCCCCATGGACCAAAATCTCAGAGGCCTGTTGGGGAACATCTTGAGGAATCCATGCGACTGTTTGGGCTGTGTTCCAGTTTAGAAAGCTTAGGTAGTGCTTAGAACCTAATATTGAGCAGGTCCCCCTTGTGCCACGATGTCCATGATGGCACGGATCTGGTCTACGCTGAAGTTCACCTGGGGACAAAGTAAAATAAAAGAGCACACAGCTTTAGAGATTGGCTCAAAAAATTGGCAGCAATGAGATTGTAAAGACAGTGCCCCCAATTTACCCATTACATCCCTCATGTCTGGCATTGTCCTGAATACAAAGCGGGAGGCCCGCAGTAGTTTGCTGACACCATCAGAACCGCGCCCAGGTGGCAAAGTCAATGCAGAGGGTGAAGGCTGTGTCCCGACTCTGAACGGCAGTGAATACAGGTAACCAAAACAGGCTGCTTAGTTGCCAACTGTAGAAGCAGAAACTGCGCCATCATGATGACTCAGTTTTCATGCCACGCATTACAGACTGTTTTGGCTGTGTTCCAGTTTGCATGTTTGTGTTTTGACTAGAAGGCTTAGGTGGTGCTTAGAACCTGTAGAACACTAAATAGGCCGCTTGGTTGGTGTGTGAACTCTTGTGCACTAGCTTACCACTCTAATGAGACTATACATGAGACGATACTGTTGAGCATTTCCCCCATGTGCTACTTCAAGAGAACTGACCCTTCGAAGCTTGGACTCCACAAGACCTCTGAAGGCATCCTGTGGTATCTAACACCAAGACGTTAGCAGGAGATTCTTTAGGTCCTGTAAGTTGTGAAGTGGGGTCTCCATGGATCGCATCAATGAGCCCTAGGTGCCCGGGTTACGGGTGGTCCTTTCTTGGACCATGTTTGGTAAGTACACAGGGTCTGCCTGATGTTTTGAAGATGTTCTGACCCACTCGTCTAGCCATCACAATTTGGCTTATGCCAAAGTGGCTTAGATATTTCTTTTTGCACATTTTCTTAACACGCCACCTTCAAGAACTGACTGTTCACTTGCTGCCTGATATAGCCACCCCTGGACAGATGCCACTGTAGATGAAGATAATCAATGTTTTTCACTTTATCTGTCAGTACTGATAATGTTATGGCTGGTTGGTGTAAGTACACATATTGGAATGCAGCCATGGACCTCTTTGGAGAAGAAC